>NW_024870486.1:258097-274697 GCF_013358625.1 Macadamia integrifolia
CAGTTAGAATAAAAAAAAAAAAAATTCCTTCCACCAATGGGCTTCTTTATTTTTATTTTTTTCCTTTTTCTTTTGTATAGTAATATGTAGTAAAAAAGTGGCACTCATGAGCTATCAATTCCAAGAGTATGTGTATATATATATATATATATATATATACTTAGAGAGTGAGAAGCCTCCATCCAAAGGAATCATCCCTTTTGTATAGTGTATATATATATATATAATATAATATATATATATATATATATATATAATATAATATATATATATATATATATATAAATTGAAGCAGAAAATAAGAAGAAAATTACCAGGCATGATTTTAGTGCATGGTATCGAAATAGGTATCATGCATCTAAAAAAAGAATAATATAGTATTGTATCATTTTTTTTCTTAAAAAACATGATTTGATTTCTTCATCTAATGGTTTTGGGTAGGTATTAAATTAATTTTTTTATTATTTATAATTTCCAACTATTTAGTTTGGAAATATCCTAAATTAGAACAATTCGATAAATATGATCAGTTTAATTCATTATACCTAGAACCATGGTTGGGAGGATTTTCGCATGCACCCAACACATTGGCACCCACCTATTATCTCTTCAATCTTCACTCCTCACTGACTTGAAGTCAAAAAATTTGGATACTCTGCCTCGTCTATGCGAATACACGCGTTCAAAATTTAACTATATATAAACAAGTTGTCATTTCATTGTTAATAACAAACCATATAGTTCAACAAAAATTTAAGTACCTACTTTGTAATACATCCAAATATGAAAAAATTACTACCAGTAGTATAACTATTACAATATGACCCATCACGCTAAGTGAATTCTTCAGACTACGAATATCGTCAGTAAGATTTTTCAATTATTCTTTCATCTACTCTATTTGTACGTTCCTTTCATCCACAATTGTTGGAGTAGCATCTCTAGGCACAGTAACCACATTTGGTGCAGCCAAGGGTTCACACCAAGAGAAGAAGCCACAACCTCCATTTGGAAACTCCGAGCAACAGTAATATAATTTGTACTTGTTGCCATAACATCCATTCGGAGTACACATTGAAACACCAAATGTCAGCTTTACTTTTAGCAGAAAAAACCAATAAAAAAAATTAATAAATAAACCATCAAAGCAATACATTCTGAAGAGTCTGCTAAAAAGTGAATATGGTGTAACATCGGAAATTAACAATCAATCAGGGTTGATACAACCATGGAATAAATGGAAAAAACAGATTTGGATTGAGGCTCTCATTCTCTCCCTTGACCTCTCACCCCCACTGCACCTCATAGATTGCATCCGAAGCAATTTCAAACAAGCAAATATGCATAGAAAATACTGTTAAATACGCTCCTCATCTCTGAAATCAGGTCATTTCATAGGGTCAAATGAACCCATTAGCTCTTAAGGGTAACACCCCACCCCCAGGCTTTAGGAGGTATCCCACACATGAAATTATCAACCCCTTGACCTTGAGGCCCTAAACTTATAATAACCAGATTACCAGACCCTACTAAGTATTACCCCACATTTCATGACTTAAACCAAAAAAAAAATTTTTTTTACCCGTTTATGGATCACTTCATATGGGCTGCTCGTAGTTCTACTGTTTGTATTTTTTCTAGAGAGAGATAAGATATCTGAAAACCCAATCCATTCCAATGCAAAAGCAGCACCAGATTTGCGTAAAACCCACTTGATTGCTTCACCTTCCCGTGTTCTCTATACTCTCTCTCTCTCTCTCTTCCTTGGACCCCATTACTTAAAACATAAGCATGATTTTTCATTACCCCTTTAAATCATCGGACATATTTCTGGTTTTCTCCACTCTGGTACTGTCAGATAACAGATCAAGCTTCATTTATCTTCAGCTCCTACCTTATCTTGTCTGGTTCCTTTTGGGTATCAAACATATGGGTTCTTCTTTCCATTCTCTACTGAAACTTCTCCTCGTTTGATTCTCTTCAATACAAATGGGTCGCCATCCCTGTTGTGTCAAGCAGAAGCTCCACAAAGGCCTATGGTCCCCTGAAGAAGATGAAAAACTATTCAACCACATCACTTGGTTCGGTGTTGGATGTTGGAGTTCAGTTCCTAAGCAAGCTGGTACTGATTGTGATTGTAATTGTAATTGTAATTTCTTCAAAATCTAAGCCAACCCGTCTTCTCAAAATTCTCAATTTCTCCATTACCGTTCATACAGGATTTCAGAGGTGCTGGAAGAGTTGAAGATTGAAATGGATTAACTACCTATGGCCAGATCTCAAGATGGGGTTCATGGATTGAAGAATGGGAATCAGAATTTTATGAACTAAGTGATGAGAATATCTTACTTTCTTTTGGAGTTGCAGGTGGGCTCAGATTGTAGCACAGTTACCTGGAAGGACAGATAATGAGATTAAGAACTTCTGGAATTCGTTTCTGAAGAAGAAACTAAGGCAACGAGGGATTGACCCAAACACCCACAAGCCCTTGAGTGAATCTGAAGCATAAGATGAGAAGAAATGCAGGGAACAAGAAGACTTCTTGCAACTATCTCAACCCAAAAAACAGAGAACCCTGTCATTGTTTGAATATGCATAGAAATACTACTACTCTCGACAGTATGCAAACACCTTGTAAAACTGTTTGGCCAATCAAATATCATGACAATCTTCAACTTCACAATTTCCAAGCAAATATGCATAGAAAAGAATCATATGAAAACATAAACAGGGCTCTCACCAACATACTCCTATCATTGCAAGATCCATCAAGAAATGAGACATACATATCAAATTGTAAGATGTAAAGGACACACAAAAACACATTACTAATGAACACCACAACAAATCAGTTGAAATAACCACATATCTTCCCTACATAATTACAGAAATTTATAACAGCGCATTTAATAATGAGGTTGTCCATATTAAAACATTCAAATCACATAGAGGAACATACAAAAAATCATTGTCAGAGACTTAACATAGTATCAAATTACATCAACCAACACATCAAATTTCCAATAAAAAAACCATTGTCTTAAGATTTCTTCTCACTTCCTACTGTCACCTCAATTCTTCTCAATTTCTGGCAAATACATCTCAAGCAGTTTTCTCCTATCTTCTTTTCTTGTTTCCATGAAGATAATGGCAGAATTCTTTTTCGCCATGAAATATTCCTTTGCCTTGAACTTTTGTTGAAATTTGACGTCTGGAATGGCATCAACAACATCTATAATTGCTCTCCCAAATTCAGATTGAGAGTCGCTCATTACCATCTTTTCGATTGAATTTGCAATTGATTTCAATGGACTTACAACCTTTTCAGCTGCACCCTTCTTCCTCTTTTATCTACCACTGTTCACCGACCCACGAGGTCTTCCTCGAGAACGATTGGTACTACCAATGGGAGTGGAAGGAACACTTTCTTCAGGTTCAACATTTGGATAGTCAAGTCCATCATTGTTCCCTATCCCCTCAACCTGAGTACCAGTCACGTCCATCATAACTTCAGTTGGCTCTTTGTTCAGATATTTTTTTATATACTGGTCTACTGCTATAACAACAGCAGTCGCCGCAAAGATTATGATTTTCTTTCGCCTCTTGTAGCCATCATCAAACTCCATTGTAAAAGTAAATCTACATTCAAATTAAACAAATAATAAATTGGTGCTCTATAGAAGGATCAGTTATAAATCGGTGCTTTACAAGACTTAAGTTATAAGCACCAATTCTACATAGTGTAATACATGGTACTATTGGCACACTAAATTCTTTTATTAATATAGATTCAATCAAAATATCAACAGAGAACAAATAAACAAAACCATTTCAAGAAAAACATAATAGTCAGAATTGACCACTGCTCTTCATTAACAATAAACATTAATTTATGTCAGGCAGAAATTAGTCCACAACAAAACAACTTTCAGAACTGTATATGGGGTTAAAGAGGAATGATCTAATCTGGTTGGTTAGCCTCTTGGGGATAAGTACAAAAAAACACAACTTTCACAACCTCTTTTTTATTACTGGATAGAAATAGTGCCAAAAAAAGAAAAAAAAAGAGCTTAAGTTTGGACTACCTACTTTTAATCAAAGCATTCGATCCTCGGTCCTAAGGCGATTGGAGTAGAGTGGAGCCCCTTAGAAATGGCTCTCTAGTGGTTCTATTGTGTTATTACTAACTATTTTGGTTTGTCCTTTTAATAAACAGATTAAAACCTGTAATGGTTGGTATTGTGATAATTTCACACCAACCAACCTTAATACCCCTAAGATGTGGAATTGAAAACCAAGATAACCAGGCCAAAGACAAGAGAATAAGAAACATTTTCTATTGACACTACTCAAAATTACTAGTTTAGTAAATGAAAGGTGAGAATTAATAGAAAATGGAAATTTTGAAAATAATAATACAAAGAACCAGTCCATTTAACAGTACATAAATGAAATTCATTCCTGCTCATTAACAAGGTAACATAATTTTTATTTCTTTTCCCCTCTTTAAGAATACTTGTCTTATTATTTTGGTTTGAACTTTATAGAGCAATGATCTTAATGCAGTTCTTGCAAGAATTCTGCATCAGCTCCAGATTGGAGTCACCTGGGTTTAATATGTCAAATGAGCCTAATCCTTGAACAGCTAAACCTCACATGAATGTGCATATGGAAAAAGAGAAAAACAGGTCAAAGTACAACATCTTCCTACCGAAGAAGTATAAGCTAAGCATCAAGTATACAACATGCATTGGGCACATGCAGACAGGTGAACCCACCATTCATTAGGTATGACCCAGTATGTCAGTATGCCTAATCCTTTTTCATCAATATGGGACTTATATGTCTTCATTTCCATGCTCGACAGTATAGATCAACACCTTATTAATATCAATAGGTCAGCTGTGGTCTGAATCCTGTCAATTGTTTACTGTGACTCATTCCAGGTAGTTCAGCAAATCGTAACATCCAGATAATCCTCCAAATCTTTTGTAAGACCAAAAAATTAAAAAGGTCGATGTGGCCAATCTTTGAGAACAGAAAAAAGAAAGGCGCTTGGCATATGACCTCTTATGTTCATGAAGACCAAAGCACTCTGGTGAACAGGACAATCAACTTTCATTGCTTTGAAATAAAGAAGTAAACTTCAAATGTTTTAAAGAAAAAAGATCGCATTAATAAGAAAGGAATGGAAGTAAAAGTATACCTGAGCCTGCTTAGAACATAAAAGAAGTCCATATTAAGGGACAAAATTCCTTCAAACCAGACCCTTTGAAGGGTTTTGCAAGGAAAAATTAATGTGATATGGCAGTCCTATGCTCTCCCAACACACGGACTGTGGACGTCCATATTAAGGGACAAAGAAATCCCATGTAAAACCAGAATAAAGAAAGAACGTTGACCTAATGTCCTGCATGCAATAACCATAAGAGGGTCTGAAACCAGTGCAAGAACTAACTACAAAACTAGCAAGAAATTTGAATCCGTAAGGAATTCGGAATTTCTGTAAGAGGAAATACTAATTGTCCATCTCCTACCAACAGGATTATTCCTAATAATAAAAAATTGATTGAAGAAAAGAAACACAATTTTTGTGTAACACCAAAACCTCTTGAGATGCTCCAATCATAAGCAGCAGGAACTAAACAATGTGAGAAGATACGGAGACCCGTGAACCAAACCCCCCAAAATTTTACAGTTCTAACAAAAACCCAATTCAGGGAAAACGAAAAAAAAGCAAGCCCAGAAAAAAAAATGGTGAATAAATGAGAATCAACACGATCAAAGAAAAGGATAATAACAGAATTTTTCTTCGTAGAATTTTGAACGAAATAAACCACACAGAGATTTCTTCATTCCAATTTCAGCAAAACTGAAAAAAAAAAAAAACCCAAATTTAGGGTTTTGCATCTAGGTTTGAAGAAGAGGAAGAACCGTACCTCGAACAATCTGGAAAACACCCCCTTCTTTAGTTGATCGACGAAGACAATCCCTAAAATCTTGCACAATGAGGAACCTGCGGTTTTCAGAAGAAACCTGTGGCTTCCGAAGGATGGGAAAGGTGAAAACACGATAACTTGAGTCACCCTAATTCTGGGATTTTTATATGAACCCTGGAATCATTGATTCGATCTTGGATTTACCTGACCAGGTTAATCCAGTTGAATCCACTTTTTTGTTGATGTGAACCAAACAATTTTTTTTTAATGAGAAATACGATTCTATAGAATGTCATCCGATGGAATAATCGAACCAAACACCCCCTAAACTGGCCGTGCTGCACGAGAATATACTGAAGAAAACGGTCATTGCCCATTCAAGTATACGGGAGTGACGAACTCACGGGAGTGCTAACGAGGGAGAGAGGATGGACGATTCGGGAGCTATACTTTGTCAAATATCTTCACTCAAGGACATGCTAGACCATGTAAGACCTCATTAATGTTTGTTTAATTGACGATCATTCTTAGGTTTACCCTTTTTCCTGTTATTCGATGGATTACAACTGATGATTATCTGATTTGCTTGTCCCTGGTGTTTTGGAATTTGAATCTAACTGGAAGAAGATGTATTACAAGGTTTCCTATACTTGTCTATTTTCTTAATTTTTGATTTCGTTTCTTACCAGGTAAATGAGGAAATTGAGGCAAACATTCAGACAACGAGAGATATAGAATCTGAACTTGTAAAATGTTCTGAGATCGAGAGCTGTTTTGTGATGAGAGAATCGAATTTGATGAAGGCGATATGCGTTGGTGAATTTGATGTGAACAGCTTGATCCAAGTGAAAGGTAACAATGCTCTGAACATTTGCTTGTATTTCTCATTTTTTCAGTAGTTTGGACAGGAATATCGATACATAGGTGTGGATTTTGAAGAACTAGGAATTCAAGAAATTCATCTTTCTTGTTATGGTGAGACCAGCGGATTAACAGTTGCCATTAATTCGAGAAAAACTGGAGTGCTTAACATAATTTTATTTAGCACAGAAATGATTTATCCGTAATTTTAAGGATAGAACACTTTAGAGAAATCATTTCAAAAATTCAGTGTACATTCAAATCACGGGCTCTCAATTTTTTTCTTCTTTTTAAAACATTATGTCCTTCTATAGCTTTTGTTATTTACCCTTTTTGTTTTTTCCCACTGCATGCTAGATTTCTTCTTCAACTTCTGCTTCATCCTTACTTTCTGTAAATATGTAATACTACTTGGAAAAGATATTCTTCCAGCATTCCTAAAGTTCAAGTTCAATGTCATATGGTTTGCAATACCAAAAAGCACCTCCACACCGAAAGAAAAAGGTGCACCATTGCACCTCATTTCATTTGCCCAAGGTGTCTCAGCATGTAATGCGAAGAAGTGCATACCCAAAGAACAAGACAAGTTGGCTGAAGCATACCCATTGTGAGATTTAAATCCAAGAAACATTGTGAGATTTAAATCCAAGAAACATTGGCTAAAAGATGTAATGTAGGACTAAGTTTGACAAGCCAAACTAGACCCAAACAACAGAATCTTGTAAACCAAAGAACAACCAAATAACCACCCAATAGTAGACAGCAACAACAGCCCAGAATAACCAGTCAACAGTCCTTAAACAAACCCGAATTATCAGATCCACAATCAGGAATTTCAGGAAGCAGAGTTTGCATCAACAATTAGAAGTTCCTGCAACAGAAATAGAGTAATTGAATAAGTAGGATCAGAATGAAAACATAGCAGAACCAGATAACCAAATCAGAACTCGATTCTGGGACAGCAGGTGCTGAGAACAGGCAATCAATCCTAACAAATTCAGAATCTTCAACAGCAGATGTTTAAGTGACAAATAAACAAATCTAAATACTGAATAGCAGGTCCATTCCATCAGGAAAACATAGGCAGCAATCAACAGTAGCAGCTAACACAAATCAGGCAACAATTTCTGGGCAGAAATCACCATCGACCAGCACTGAAGAAAACTTAGAAACTGACAAACCCATGGTATGATCAGTACCAAACTTGGATCAAGTCCCCTTCAGAATGATCCTAGCAATCGACATAGTTGTCATGGCATCGCCTAGGCGGCGATTTGGCGTCCTGGCAGAAAAAAGAAGTTCATGGAAGTGCTACGATTTACGTGACTCACAACTGGCGGTCGCCATTGGCTGATAGGCGTCGTCATGGCACCGCCATGGAACTAGGTCATGCCTGATTCACTAGGTGGTCGATTTTTTTGTAAAATGCAGGGTGATTTTGATAGGGCTATGTTGATTTTTGATGATTTGATGTTGCTTAATGTTGATTTTATATGTTATAGGGTATATATTGTAGGCTTGTAGCATGCTAAATAACTTTAGAAAATAGGGAAATTAAAAAAGTAGCATACTAAATAACTTTAGAAAATAGAGAAAATAAAAAATGACACATGGGCAATTTGACCGCCATGGCAACGCCATAATGGGCGATTCATCGCCAAATCGATTAGCCACCCCTCCACCGCCTTGGATCGATTTGACGCCTTGACAACTATGGCACTCGACCAAAACTACAAGGCCATCGGGTGGCCAGAACTCCAGAACAGATTGGGTCGACAGAATAGAAGACAGAGGTTCAGAACCCAGAAAAATTCTGCAGAAGGTTCATTTACTTATCTGTTATGTTGGAGAAGATAGCCCAATAAAGAAAACCAGAAAATAATAGCAACCCACTCAGGCTTCTCGCCGTAGAGTATCAATTGGATCAAACACCAATCCCTAGGCCTTGATCAAACACAAGAACGGCCATTGAAGCCAGTGGCAGCAACAAGAGTCTTTTTTTTTAAAACATAAATCGTCGGCTATATTGATGCCCTTCTCTTTATTTATAATAATGATGAGGGGGGTGATTACAATTTAGTAACTTCAAAGTTACTAAAAAACTGAAATAAAGATTAGTAACATCTAGTTACTAAATCTGGAAAAGTAAACTAGGAAATAAAACAACTGGAATTAGAAACTAACTTATGACTAAAAATTAGAAACTAACTAGGTACTGAAATTAGAAACTAAATATCCCCATCTAAAATGAAACTAAAGAAAAAGGAAATATCCCGTACTCAATCTTAGAACCCCTATTTCAGACCCATAAAAGTGGCCCAATACACTCCAAACCACATGGACTGAAGGCTCAACACATATACAACCCAACCCTAGGCTTATTCCTAATAAAACAAGCCTAGTTTGGTAATTAATCTACATCAACTCTTCCCATCTTGAAAAAATTTGTCCTTGATTTTTGCAGTGATGGGGGGGAATGACATGTGATTAGTAGCTTTGACCATTCCCAAACAAAATTTAGGTTGCTTGTAAACTTTTGGAAGGTAGTCTTCAAGGCGTGGAGCTTTCTCTTCGAAGAACCATGATGGCATAACAAACTCTATATGCTTGACCTCTAAATCAATACCAACTGTGAATGTTGTATAAATAGAGTCATCAATGTTGGTAGCTTTCTCAGCAAGGGTAGGAGGAACAAGTTCTTCCTTTTCATCATGAATCCCAAAGACTTGTTGTGGAGTGCTTTTAATCACTACCTCATCTTCCACGGCTTTAGTCTTGTTTACTAGGCTCTCTTCAGTGTAAAATCCTTCAGTGGTTCTTCTTCCATGGTTCAACCACCAAGACATTACTAATCACATGAATGCCATAAGTGCCATCATCATTAGTATCTTTCTGGTCATAGGCATACCTACCAACATCAGCATCGTCTTCCAAGGGGTATGGATAAAGAGCTGACTCATCTTCCCCATTGGGTTCTTTAATTTCAGCCACTGGATTAATGCTCTGCTTATGGGGGCAAGACTTAGCAAAGTGTCCTACCTCTTGGCAATGAAAGAATTGTACCTTGTTGTTGCCTATTATAGGTGCCTTTCCTTTATAATCAACCCGTGGGGAGAAGGTGGCCTTTGGGGGTGCTGAACTATTATGTTTAGTGGCTGAAAAATTCTTCATGACCTCTCCAGCTTGATAATCAAACTTTCTGCCAGCCTATGCTATGAACTCCTCTGCTCATAGGGCCTTGTCAAAGCAATCCTTCACTGAATACACCAATTCTCTTATTGATTTTAACTCGCAATCCCAGTCGAAACCAAGATAATAGTTGCCTTTCATTCTCCCTTATGCCTGTGCAAGAATAAAGTGCATCAAATCTGTTCATGTACTCTGCAATAGTCATAGTCCCTTGATGAAGAGAATTCAGCTGGTCTTGTGTGCGAGCTTTGAAGTTGTGGCAAGTATTTGTCAGATAGCTCAAGCTTCATTTCCTCCCAAGTGGTAGGTTCTCTACCACAGTCTTCCAACTCTAGCTCATAGGTTCTCCACCAATAACGAGTAGCCTCAACTAGCTTTGCACGAGCTAGTTTCATCTTCCTTTCCTCAGGCATAATAATCAAAATAATCATTCAAAGCAGCTACCCAATCATAGAACAATTGGGGGTCATGTCTCTCATCAAACTCCTTTAGATTGAGCTTCACCTTCTGTGAATCTCTAGAGTACCTCCAATATGTGGGACGTTCAGTCTCAAAGTAACCCCTTATGTGTTCTTCAAAAGTAGGTTGCACTATAGGAACCCTCTGTGGTGGTCTCAGATTAGGGACAGGTCTCCTATTAGCCAACTGAGCAGTTACATTCAATGGAGCTTCGACCTCAGGTGGAGTATGAGAAGCATGGTTATGTTGTTGTGATTGAGTCCTCCATAGCTGACAACCTTACATTCATCTCAGTCCGCAAGGCTTGCTGTTCAGTCTTCATATTTTGTAGCAACTCCATAATAGAAGCTAGGGTGGGGGTGTTGCTCTCAGCCATGCTCTGATACCACTTAATGTAGGACTAGGTTTGACAAGCCAAACTAAACCCAAACAATAGGATCTTGTAAACCAAAGAACAACCAAATAACCACCCAATAGTAAACAGCAACAACAATCTAGAATAACCAGTCACAGTCCTTAAACAAACCAGAATTATCAGATCCACAATCAGGAATTTCAGGAAGCAGAGTTTGCATCAACAATTAGAAGTTCTAGCAACAGAAATAGAGTAATTGAATAAGTAGGATAAGAATCAAAACATAGCAGGACCAGATAACCAAATCAGAACTCGATTCTGGGACAGCAGGTTCTGAGAACAGGCAATCGATCCTAACAAATTCAGAATCTTCGACAGCATATGTTTAAGTGACAAATAAACAAATCAAAATACTGAATATCAGGTCCATTCCAGCGGGAAAACATTGGCAGCAATCAACAGTAGCAGCTAACACAAATCAGGCAACAATTTCTGGGCAAAAATCACCATCGACCAGCACCGAAGAAAACTCAGAAACTGACAAACCCATGGTCTGATCAGTACCAAACTTGGATTGAGTCCCCTTCAGAATGATCCTAGCACTCGGCCAAAACTACAAGGCCATCGGGTGGCCAGAACTTCAGAATAGATTGGGTCGACAGAATAGAAGACAGGTTCAGAACCCAGAAAAATTCCGCAGAAGGTTCAGTTACTTACCTGTTCTGCTGGAGAAGATAACCCAATAAAAAAAACCAGAAAATAATAGCAACCCACTCGGACTTCTTGCCGCAGAGTATCAATTGGATCAAACATCAATCCCTATGCCTTGATCAAACACAAGGAACAACCATTGAAGCCAGCAGCAGCAACAAGAGTATTTTTTTTTAAAACATAAATCGTCAGCTATATTGCTGTCCTTCTCTTTATTTATAATAATGATGGGGGGGGGTGATTACAATTTAGTAACTTCAAAGTTACTAAAAAACTGAAATAAAGATTAGTAACATCTAGTTACTAAATCTGGAAAAGTAAACTAGGAAATAAAACAACTGGAATTAGAAACTAACTTATGACTAAAAATTAGAAACTAACTAGGTACTGAAATTAGAAACTAAATATCCCCATCTAAAATGAAACTAAAGAAAAAGGAATATCCCGTACTCAATCTTAGAACCCCTATTTCAGACCCATAAAAGTGGCCCAATACACTCCAAACCACATCGACTGAAAGCCCAACACATATACAACCCAACCCTAGGCTTATTCCTAATAAAACAAGCCTAGTTTGGTAATTAATCTGCATCAAGATGATGACAAGATCTAGCTTTCCTGCAAACATGGATTGTATGGCTACATTTAGATTTTCTGTTTGACTAATAATTCCTGAAAAGAAAGTAGTATTGCAATGAGCTGAGAAAATGAATGCACAAAGAGAAATCTTATCAGTTCCAATTGCCAGAGCTGGATTTATCTGAGATTTTCATACTATAATTTTACATTCAATTAATGGGGTGAGTATAGTTTTATACAGGTTGAAGTGATGATCTTATCTGCATTATCCTTTCATCCTACACATCTTATGCTCTGCATCAATCCTTCTTGAATTTGATGGCTGAGATTTTCTTTTCAGATGCTTTTGTATTGTGCCCTTCTTCATTTGAGAATAGTTTTGACTTTACATAGTTTTAAATTTGTATTAGAGGATTATGTCTGCAGAAACTCATTTACAACATCATCAGAGGAATCTATTGGTGCTTTCTCCTTATTACAGTACTGATGTTCTCATTCAGCCTCTTATTTTCCATTACAGCTGCAGGAGCAACCTCATTGGAACTCCTGGAGAAGGAATTAAGTTGTTTAAGAATGAAGCGGGAGGAGGCAATTGAAAGAATGGCTAAAAAACGGTATTAAATTTAGCTTTTACATAGGAAAATGAGTACTCAGTCCTACATCAGTGGTTTTCCATAATCCATATCACATATCAAAAACATTCTAAGGTTTGAATGAGTGAGGGGAAAAACTGATCTAAGGTATTCTTATTATGATGGCAAGAAACCTTTGTAGTCAAAGATAGAAGATATTAGCCTCTTGATTTTCTCTGTTGTATGTATGAAGTTGGTTCCTGTGTAGATGTACAACTTGAAATAGTCATCCTTGAGGGAGTTAGTTTGGTAGGAGCTACTCTTGTGACACAAGGACACCAATAGCAATATTGACATGGTCCTGCACCATAAAAATGCAGTTCTATTTTTTAGTAGAAACTAAATATGACAACTGCATGTAACATTTAACATTGACAAGGTCATTCTCCCTTGCCACAATGAAAGACATGGAAAGAAGAGCAGTGAACATGTCATGGAGGACGACCCCATACACATCTCCTTGCTCAAATTTCAACCCGGAAACAATCACAGATGGTGGTCAAAACTGAGATCAATGTTTGATCCCACTAGTCGATTTTCATGCCACTAGTTTCCATTAATATGAAATCACATTCTTGTAAGTTATTTATCAGCATCACATTGGAATCAATTTTGAGAAACATCCCCCAGTGTTGGGGTTGAAACTTGACTGGTTAGATGACTGTTAGGGTCCTCTATCTCATTGACCCAACCATATTTGCCCCATAGCAAGTTATGATGGATACTAAAATGGTTGAGCCAAGTAGTTAAACCCATTCTTTTGGGAAAATCTATAATATGCAATAACTGTGCTCTAAATAATATGTATGAAGAATGCAAATAACTTTGGTTCATGCATGCTCATATAACATTTTTTTTTCTTTGATAACCCTTACATAACCATCAAATGAGATACAAAAATAATTTAACAAAGGAGACAAAAAAATGGGCCATATTATTTCCAGTTCCCAAATCCTTTTCTTTGGGGAGTATTTGCCAAGTCTGACATCTTGTGGCTGTGTTATTCTAACATCCCCAACTGTTTCCATATGACAAAGGTTTAGTTATTTAGACCAACTTGTCATTAGCAAGGCTGCAGGCATGATGGTATTCTAACATCCCCACTTGTATCCATATGGCAAAGGTTTAGTTTTTCAGACCAACTTGTCATTAATGAACTTCAGAACAACTCTGGACCATCTCATGTTGAGATAATAGAAAGCCCTCAATAATAGTCAAAGGCTCAAATTGGCCACTTGAAGTAGTGACCTATCAATGAAGATTTCACTTTCGGAAAGGCAATTTAAACAAATTCCTTAGGACCAACTACAAGTTGATTTACTACTTCTAGAAAGTTCAATTCAAATTTCAGGAAAGATAGCCAAACTATAAATCGAAAGTCTTGCATAAACTTAATAAAACTCTTCAACTTCTGATCCTAGAGAGGAAACATATCTTAAATTTTAAGTAATTCAACCCGCTTGACTTCAACTGACAAATTGAAGTGTCTTCACTTATAAAATAAGTTGAAAACCCCACTACCAATGATGTAGTTAGGGCTGCCACGAGAAGGGCTCGAGCTGACCAGATCTTGGCCCAGTCCAGCCCTAGATCTGGTCCTGGTTTAGCCTATCAAACCAGGCCAGGTTGCTCTTTGTTTTGACCCTCCTATGGCTCCATTGATCTCAGCCTTTAGGGAGGAAAGTCAACCCATCGAGCAGCCATTCTTGTTCTCCAGTTTTGTCTTCAAGTGGATCTTCTAGAAAGACCATCCACCTGTCCTTCAATGTGGAAGAAAATAGACTTCAAGAGAGGAATCCAGCAGCCACCGATTTCAGCAATTAGTTATAGGATCTTTGTTTCCATTTTTAGTTGTCTTGGTTGTTAAGTCAAATATATTTGTTAGGAGATTTTATGATTAGTTAGTAGTTTCTATTCTAATGTTTATTTGATTAAAAAGAAGTTTTTTTTTTTAGGTTAGTTTTTATTTTCTATGTGAGTTTCTAATTTTGTTTACTTTCTATTTTATAAGTTGTACTCACTCCTATATAAGGAGGGATGCTGTAATCGATTGAGGGAATGAATGGAGTTTATTTTGATATAGCTTATGCTGTTTCTGTGGGATACAGTTAGGTGTGAGGCCCTGGGTGAGATGCCTAAAATTGAGGGGTGAGATGCCCAAACTTGAAATGTGAGATGCCCAAAACCTATCCTTCTTTTCCCCCTTCCTTTTCCCTCCATCGATTCTATTTTGTGTTCTTTCTTTAATCTTTTTTCTGTTATTCAGTTAGACAGTAGAGAGGTTGTTGAGGTTGCTAGGACCTTATTTTGTTGCAAATTACACCATCTCCAGCAACAGATTGAAAGATAGAGCCACCTTGCTGCCCAGATCGACACCCAGATTTGGGAGGATTTGGACCCGCTGTAACTACCAAACCAGACGGCAGTTGAGAGTTCCCTTTTGGAGTTTTGTGGAGGCCCTAGGAGAGAGGTTTGATCCATCTTTGAGCCCTTTTCTTCAGCTGGTTTGTGTTCTACAGGAAATCACCACTTTGTTTCCTAATATGTGACTTACAACAACAATCTATAGAAGTCCAGATTTAACCAACAGTTGGGGCTCAACTTTGAAGGACATTTAGGCATCATATAAGGGATCTTCACTCCAAATTTGAGCATCATCAGAAGCTTCCTTCTCTGGGTCTTGAAGACCTCCAAAAGTTTCCTAAGTCAATACCTTCAAGCAAGAATTTTCAGATCTTCATATCTGGCCATCCAATCAGGCCCAACTTTTGAGGATTATATATGAAACATAAGGAGGACACTCGACCAGCTTGTGGAGGATTTTTGTGAGCAGATCTGGGAAATATCAGAAATCTCCATAGTTACCCTTTTCATGCAAATCATCTGATCTCCCTATTCATCCAGAATTTCAGATCCTGCCTGGGATTAGATCCTATGTGATCTAGTCTGACATCAACCAATGCAGTCTATATTTATTTTGTCCAGGTGCCCCATTGTGGGTAATATCAGTTTAATCTTTGGATCCATTTGATTGTATCCAAGTTTGGTCCTAGAAAATTACCTGTTAAAGATATGTATCTTTAGCACTCATGTATTGGTCATTGTACATGTATTACATGAAAACAATGCATTATCTGAAAATAAAAAATATATGTTAATTATAGAAAAGTTTATGATGCAGATTAAGTTGAAGGATTTGCTAGTGGTGGGAAAGAGAGAGTGAGGAAGAGAACAGAAATTCAGAATTGTAGGGTAAGTGAGAAAGCAAGGAGAGAGAAAAACAAGGGGGAGAGAGGGAGGAAGAAAAGGAGAGAAGAAAAAAAGCAGGGAAGAGAGAGAAGAGGTAGCAACCTCTTTCAATTCAAACAAACTAAATCACTCCATTAATCAAAACCATGGGGCCTATTAGGCTTTAAAAAAAAAAAAATTGAAAAAGATGAAGTTAAGATGCACTAAAAGTCTGCAGATTGAGACTTGGTTAGACTCCCTATCCTAGTCTACATTAAATCATCTCTTAATGCTGATCGAGTTTTTTTTTTTTTACCAGTGTATCTTCATCCACTTGATCCATTTTCTGAAGCTTCCATCATGCTCAATACATTATTGCATAGACATTTAGTATTACTGGTGAGCTCTCGAAAAATCAATTGGAGATTCATTAATCCATCCTCAAATCTCTTTGTACTTGTCTCCATGTGAAGTTGAAGAGCAAGAATTTGAAACTCAAGATAATCACAATTGATCATCATTGGAAATAAAGGGTTTTGGATTTGATACCAAACTGATGCAGATCAAGTAGATAAATCTGGTAGTGGTGGGAAGAGAAAGAGAGTGAGGAAGAGAAGAAAAATTTTCAGAGTTGTGGGGGTGGGGGG
>NW_024870486.1:274717-329054 GCF_013358625.1 Macadamia integrifolia
GGGGGGGGGGGGGGGGGGGGATGTAGACTAGGATAGATAAACTACCAAGCCTTCAACTGCAGGATTTTTATCAGAAGAACAACCAAGAATAGCCCAACAATAGCACAACAGATCAGAATAGAAGAAGGACCAGATTGGATAAACCATCAAGCTATCGATGTCAGTGGTTAGGTATTCTCAGATCAGATCAGTAGTCTGATGAGTAAGGCCTAGCAGGGATTGACACAAGTCTCAAACAGTCCACCCATGGTAGATCATAGAAACCAGAACAGACCAAAACAGTTCTATTGATTTCAGGTAGTAGCTGAGAAAACCACTAGAAGACAAAAACTGGGAGAATTCTGATATCACTCAAATCCCTGGACAGAACAAGCTCCCTTTTGGGTCGAGTTCCCCTCTAGGTAGGGCCTAACCTCAATCCAAAAATGATCCAAAACTGATGGTTGGTTAGGTCTGGGCATGTTCTGAAAATTGGTAATAGAATCTGCAATTTTCTCGGCAGAATTGAGAGGAAAACTGAATTCAATACCTGTAAGAACTTGAGAAGATCAGTAGTACTTTGTGTAGTTGAAGAAGAACCTCTTGGGCTTCACACCACAGAGAGTCGATTGGATCAAACACCAATTCCATCAGCCTTGATCAAACACAAGACAACTCTTTATGAAGAAGACAATAGCAACAACCATTAATTTGTTTATCAAAATCGTTCCAAATTTAGGAGCCTCTTCTTTATTTATAATGATAGGGGAGGGAATTACAAAATAGAAGGTTCTTTAAAAGGAAACCTTAATTTAGTCTCCTAATACAATATTTACTAAAAACTGAAATTAGAAACCAGCTGAAAAAGGAAACTAACTACTAATGACTTGATTCATCTAATAACTTGACTGCTAAGAAATCAAATATAAATAAAATTAAACCCAACTTAAAAGGAAACTAATGAAAAAGGAAACAAACTATTAATCTCGTATGCAATCTTAAAGCCCCTCTTTTAGACCCATAAAAGTGGCCTATTACACTCAAAACTCATGGGATCAAAGGCCCAACATGTATGGAATAGAACCCTAGGCTTATTCCTAATAAAACAAGCCTATTTTGGTCATGAATCTGCATCAGGGGAGAAGTGAGAGGAGAGGGAAGGGAGAGAGAAAGAGAGAAAAAATGAGGGGAAGAGAGAGGGGCGGAAGAAGAGGAGAGGAGAGGTAACAAACTTTTTAAATTCTAACAAACTATTTTAATTAGTTAATCGGAATCATGAGGGGATCTTAGTCATTGCAAGGAAAAAAAAAATGAACAGCCCAGTGCACGAGGCTCCTGCTACTACAGGGTCTGAGAGAGGCTGTTTCCAGGTTTCGAACTTGTGACCAACATGTTGTAATAGTGCAACTTGAGCGTTGCGCCACAAGCTCGCCCTTGGATTAGATAACCCTTGGTTTGTTAATGGTGCAACTAATTTGTTAATGTTGCAACTATTAACATGGAGACAACTTGACCGTTGTGCCACAAGCTCGCCACAACCTTAATTTGTTAATAGTGCAACTAATCCATGACTTCCTTGACTTAACACCTATTAACAACCCTTATTAGATAACCTCAAAACTAATCCTAATCTCCTCTAGACAATGGCTGTAACTGGAGTTTCGTTATGAATTCTGAATAAAATAGAGAAAGCTCACTCCTAAAACAGGCCCACAGTTTCTGGTTTCTAGAGAACTGAACCATCTCTTAGGTCAAAGCCATGGGTTGGACCAGAATTTGACCCAAACAACCTAACCCAGTTGAACCGAACCTTTCTTACATTAGTTTACTTACTTTATAATAAGGGATAAACTCATTCTCAAAACTTTCTGATGATATGATATGAGTTGATTGTAAATGTGTAATGAGCCTCTGTTCAAAAGCTCTATTTGTTCTTTCATATATTTATGATATATAAAGAATTTGACCCAAGTTGAACCAAACCTTTCCTGCATTAGTTTATTTACTTTATAATAAGGGATAAACTCATTCTCAAAACTTTCTGATGATATGAAATGAGTTGATTGTAAATGTGTAATAAGCCTCTGTTCAATAGCTCTGTTTGTTCTTTCATATATTTATGATATATAAGTGATTCACGAACAAGAGTTAATTAATTAAAGACAAACAATAATATTTTTTATTGATCTCTTTTATTTATTTATTTATTTTCTTTTCATTATTTATGAATAAAGTAATTATTTATCAAAGAGATTAATGTTTTCATTTTGTTTTTCCCTAATAATTTCAAGGCCAAATGAGTATATATGCAAGTGGATCCTAAGTTCATGGTTTGGTATATATATCATTGATTTATGTTGTATCAACCATTTTATGTTACATATACTATGCTCTATTTCTTTTTATTGCTAAAAAGAGAGTTCAAGATGTACATTCAGAAAACCTGATGTCAAGCTTTCAGTCCCCTCATTGATGTGGACTACATGAAGTTTGATTCAAGAAATAAGAAAAAATTCAATTTTTTTTGACAAATAGCTTAGGACAACCATTGAGACCTAAGATGAGAGAAAATAATTTAGGTGTGAAGAGAACTTAGGAAGGTTTTTATTGTTTTGAGTTGCACTGTATTCTTTATTTGGAGTTGTTCTTGGATAGGTCGGGTGAGAAATGAAAATAATTGAAATTGTCAGAATAAACTGATGGAATATTTGGCTACAACTTCACTGCACTAAGCTCATCAGCACTACTTCTTAAATATTCCGTGTATTGTCTAAGAACTACATGGTTGGGGGCACCAAATGGTTCTGCACAGGTTGACACCATCTGTCGTTTTATCTTACTGTAACCGAATGGCTCCAACTGGTGCCTAGGTAAAGAGAAAATTTTGAATCGACTCCTTTACTAAACTGAAGAAGTTCACTAGTTCTGCGAAGAATAACAGGTGCAGCAAAATTTACATGTTGACATCTAACATGAGTTGCTATTAGTCACTTGGTTTATTTGGAAAAAGGGAAAGAAGGGAAAGAAGGAACAAAAAACTTATTTTTCTCCAGTCGTTAGTTTATAGGCCATTAATATTTCTATTTACTTGGTTTAGTGCAGAGGAGAAAAAAAAGTATGTTAATTCATCCATGATTTTATCAGTTTAAAATACTATTGTTTGGTGCAACTTTCCTTTTGTCTTGCAAATCCTAGCCATATATTGTTTCATTTGGTCTTTTGTTTGTGGCATTGTTTTGTTCAGGGAAGCATTTGTTATTCAATGTAGAAATTTTCAAAGGGACATCGTCGAGGGAGAAAATGAGGAATTAAAGTCATTGTTGTTGGATAAAGATCTTCTTGAAATTGAAAATGATAATTTGAATGCAAAAAATGATATGCTGAGAAATTCAATGTCAGCGTTTGTAGAAGAGATCCTTGGGGAGCTTCATGGTTCTAATTCAGGTAAGAAGATCCATATTTTCCTTGTACACTATTAAAAATGTTTACTGTCCTAATTTTTTCCCTCATATTCAGGGGAAAAATTAACTCTTAAAAATTATCTTTTGCATTTTAATTTTTATTTTATATATTGTTTTATCCATAAAATTGTGAATTACTAGCTTTTTCCCCTATTATGACCATATAGCCATTTATTTGTACCTTGACAATTTCATTTTCCATAACAGATTTGGCCAAGTATGTTTGTGCACATTTTAGTCATTTTATGTGATGGGCACATGAGGACTACATGTTTGTCTGTTTTAGGGATTTTTATCTTTCTCATGTAAATTAATAACACATTGGGTTGAGTGAGTGGGATTTGGTTAACATTCCTCACCAGTTTCCTCCCTCTTCTTCCTGTTTTCTTCTTTTTTTCTCTCTTTTTGCTATGATACCAAGTTAATCACAGTGCTGTAATCCCAGATGTTCTTGTTTTCTTTCCCCTTTTACTGTATCATCTTTCTACGATGGATTTTTTTTTTTTTTTTTTCTATGCTGAAAACATGAGACAACTCTTATGACTGTTCAAACATATGGTAACATAGAAGACCTTCCATGGCCCATTTTACGATAATTGTTGAAAATAATTTGTAATGAAATAGTATGAATGAATACATGGAAGGAGAATAGATACAAGCCCAACCTTAGACCACACATCTACTAAGCTCTCCCAAAAAGAATATTTCCTAAAAGGAATGTTCTCTAAAAAGAATATGTTTTCTTCCCCTTTACCATGAAATTATCTTTGAGCATTTATTTATTTTTCTCCACTATACTTTTAAAATTTTTGGACTTAGAAGGTCTAAATAAATATGACACCACTTCGATCCGAGCTGTTGGATTTGACATTTGACAATAATGATGTCTTACTGTTGTATCTGATGTACTGCATTTGAGGTGCTATGGATTTTCCGTACTACCAGGAGGTTCAGGACTTCATCACTAGTCATCATTCTTCTTTCGATCCCTTGGTGCCATGAATTGGATTGGTGTGTATCTGTCACTTTTGCCCTTGTTTTTTCAAAAGTAGTACATTTTTTTTTTACTGTTTACCCCTGAAATGATACGGGAAACCGATCTGAATTGGTCAGGTATTGCTGATACTGATATAATACAGCCGATACAGTCTATACGATATCAATACTTGAAACCATGCTTGGTATTGAGAACTTAGTTTTCTTTATCCAATCTGTGCAATCATGGTTATTGGATGCTGGTTTTATGCTGATGGTACTTTATATCAATTTTGTTGCACATTGCAAGCTTCCTCTTTGTGGGGGGTGCACCTTAATCATGTGATCTGTTGCAACTTCTTGTGTTGCAGCCTTAAATGTCGATATTCTTTGTGGAAATTTGGAAAACGAAAAATTGCTTGAGGATATTGATGAGTTGAAGACTACATTACTGGCAGCAAGTTTGTGTTGGAATCACTAGCCACGCAGGAATCTCCATCATTTGTCAGAGTCGAGAGAGGCCATTGAAGGGATGGGTGAGGTTTCGCCGGAAAAGATGGGTGAGCTATCGCAAGAGCAGAGCTGAGGCTGCAAATTAAGGTTGGAAGAGACTTTAGTTCTCTTCATTGAAGGGTAAATACACCTTCTCACAAGTTTGGAGGGTAGTTTTGTCATTTATAAGTTTTGAGCATAGTGACATCAGCACTTAACAATTGCATACTAACAGACTGGGGCTGGATGCAAGAAATTTGAAAATGTCAGGTAAGATTTGTAGATACGCAGATAGAGGGGGAGGGGGAATGTAATTCAAACAAAGTAGAGGGGGGAGGGCCATGTAAATTACCCAAAAAATATAAACCATTAAAAAGGGAAACAATTACCTTTAGTACCTCATGGTTAAGGGTGTTAATCGGTTCGGTTTCAGTGTATATGGTGTGGTTCGGTTTGGTTCACATTTATTTGGCTGAAACCAAAATAGTATCATTTACTAAACAGTTGCATTTTCTGAAACCGCAATCGTTTAGTAAATGATTTTTGTTCCACGGTTTTTAAACAATGTCGGTTTTACGATTTTAAATGGTTTTGATTGCGGTTTATTCCATATAGTTTCTAAATGGCTAATAATTGGTTTGCTAATTTATTTGCATGTTTACTAAAATTTTCTTTTGTTAATAAACGCTTCAATCTTGTATCAAATTAAATGAAGCATTGAACAAGCAAGGATTTAACTACATAATTATATAATAGGATTGAATTATTGAATAGACTATTGGATAGCCTCTATGGTCCATATCTCTTCCCTAAAGTAAACCATTATGTTTTGTTAAAACAACCAAATATTTAATCGTTATACATGTTAATTGGATTGGTTTTGACGGTTTAAATGGTTCGATTTTCATGGTGTCAATTCGGTTTGAAACCAACGGGTTGAACGGTTAAAATCGGCCCAACTCATTTAACTAATAGGTCTTAAACTTAAAACTAGAACCGAATCATTTATTAAACGATGTTGTGGTTTTGGTGTAAACGGCTCGGTTCGGTTTTGGTTTATGATTTCGATTTCAAATTCACATCCTTATTCATGGTTGTACCACCTAGGGAACTTAATTCTTTCTCTTTGTAACAACATAGAGAAACCTCTATAGCAAATTCTTTCACAATGATTGCCTGACAAACACAAGAGAGAGATCTCTCACAGTCAATGTAAGGGTTCTCAACCTTGATTCTCACAACCTAAAGAAGAAGAAACTTTAAGAGAAAGAGAGAGGGGTTGATGTATACATTGATGTTGTCCTTTCTTAATAGTTTGAACTTTTAGGTAAAATAGTAATTAACATGGGATTAAACAAGGTCAATTATTTAGTGAAATTTCACGTGAGCTCCATGATATATACATTGACACTGCTGTTCCTTAACAATTTAAGCTTTTCGGTAAAACATTAGTGAACAACAATTATATTTCCTATTGAGATCCAAGTGTTCAAGTGGGCCCTCTTGGCTACCCAGGACCTTGGATCATTAGAGAATCATGCTCCTATGTTGTAGGACTTGTAGCTCAGTAGTCTACTAGTGCTAGTCAGGAGTCGGGACGCACTTTTCATTGTCTAAGCTCTGAGCTCACCTAGCTCCATGGTTGACTAATGTAACAACTTTTCACCAATTTCCTCAGAAATTCATAAAAATATACGTTTTTTGCTTAGTTCCCTACCTAGCTCCAGGCTGAGCTCACTCGTTTACTCGATTGCTCCGTTCAATGGTACATTCCTAGCTCCAATTTGACTTTAGCTGTGAACTCATTACTATTTTTTCTATTAAAACATATTCGACAAATGAAAGTATGTATATTGTATGAGACAGCCTGAGATGAAAGGTAAAAAAAATTAGAGAACACATATGAGTCAAGATTATAATGCTCTATGAAGATTCCCATACCTAGTACAACGTGTCTCCAAAACCTGATGTCATAGGTTCAAATCCTACCAAATGTGATTTCATTCTTGTTTATTAGGTCGAATTATAATGAAATAACTTCACTAAGGAGCTGTTTGATAATATTTCTATTCTAGAAGTGTTATTTTTTTTATTCCATGCTATGAGAACATTCTGGTAGAATAAAAACAATGTTTGGTAAAATTGTTCCAGAAACGTCTTTAGAACAGGAAAATAACAGAAATAGCATTTGGTAGACACTTTTATAAATTCACTTCTAAACAATAAAATCAATAATTATAGACATGCCATTATGATTAACAGCAACAACCAAAACCTTATCTCAACTTAATGGGGTAGGTTACATGGGGATACCAAGCAAGGATAGGCGCAAGGATCCATGCAAAAAGATTGATGGGTTATGGTTAATCATAATAAATGCCGACTATCAATCTGACACACAACTACAAATCAGCCACATGCTTATAACGACAGATTATAATAAGGTACCGGCTGTCTACCTGATGTACCATGTAAATCAATCAAGCCAATACATTCTACATGCATTATGTCCACCACCAAGATAAGTAATCACCCAACCTACTTTCATGAAATGAGGAATGAGATAACGAAATCTTGATAGTCCCGTTAAGCACGAAAGTAACAACTCGAACTGACATCTCCACATTGAAAACTATGTAATCACACACAACTTCGCATTAAAAACTAGATACGCAATCCACAACTCGAGCCGGAGGTATCTGTGAATAACGGCTCAATGCGCTAACATAAAGCCCACCACCACGAGTAAACCAATTGCAACTCACGTGCGTTACGTCCACCACCAAGACAATCCACTACCAGACGGAAATCCTATGATGTTATCCCATTATGGTCAAATTTAACTTAAATAAGGAAATATTTTGTTAATGAAATTGTCTTTTAACATACTATTACATTAAAAGGAAATATATAAATGTAAAATAATTCTCTTTCCAATATTTTATAAGAGATTGGACAAGACTATAAACAAAGTTTAGCAACATTGTACAAATCCAATTCTTACTACAAAAACCAATAATTATGGACATGCCATTTGGGTCACAGTTAATAATAATAATAATAATAATAATAATTATGAATCCCCGAAAATCAAAGCTAGTTCAGGCAAATGTGGTAGTCCATTCCTCCTAAACTTAAACCATGTAAGTTTTTCCTGATGCAAGAACCACAATCTATTCATAATTAAAATGTTCGATTTTGGTTTTAGACTATATAATATCGTTTTGAATCGAATCGAACTGCATAAAATGTAATCCGTATAAATCAAACCAAACCTAATTAAAAGATATTATAAATCCTACAATCATTCGTGGAGTTGGATGAAAGCAATTACTATGAGTTTCTTTATTGAGTGGTAAAAAGAGGTGAAAGATTTAAATCGAATTTGAACAAAATTTTTGAGACCATAATTAAATGGAATGAAACTGAATACAAATAGGAACCAAATAAAACCTGAGTAGATTTGGTTTTGAATTGACATCCTTACATTAATTAAAGTGAGACTGCATATCAGTTCACTGGTTTGTTCTACTCCAACAATGTCCACTTATTTTCTTGTCAGTGTTCCAAGCATCCCCAACAATAAATTGGCTGCAACTAGATGTTTAATTATATATAACTTGGAATTCAACTGCTGTCTATGCATTGATTGGAATCCATTCTATGTATAAATATGTTTCTTTGTTGGCTAAAGTTCACACAATCCAACCAACCATATCCTATTATCTAGAATAAACCCTCCTTCATGGTTACTTGGTTAATTCCTTCTGAAATCTTGGACCTCGCTTCTTAGGCCATGTATCATTTTTCTTTTTTCTTTTTATTTAATTAACAAAAATCATTAATAAAAATTATTTTTTATCAAAACATAAAAATGGTTTGGTAACCATTTTACAAAAATGGTTTTTTGTGAGAAATAGTTTGGTATCTCTATGTGCAAAATGATTCTTTGAAGAAATAAATGAAGAGATTCCCTTTACTCATCTGTTTTATAACTCTCTTTCTTCACTCTGGACTGAAGAAAAGGGGATAAAGGGCTTGAATTTCTAATTACAAAGCAAATGACTACTTTACCCCTCCATATTAAGACTATAAGCACGTTCTCATTAAAGTGCAGTGCAAAAATATCTAAAATCACTTTTGGCCAACACACATAAAGGACTCTTGATATTTTTTTGGTTCTTGTGTTTTATCAATTTTCTTTAAATAGAAACAAGCTCCATAAATGATACCAAATACAATTAAAACTATTTTTATGAACAAAAATCAAAAAGTAAAAAGAGGGCCTTAATGTAGTGACTCAATACAGTCGGTCAAGGACAACCAGGAGGGGGTAGATGAAGATTCCAATTCAACCTTAACCCGATCATCTATCTAAAAACTTGTTGGTTGAACTATTTCCCTTAGTCATAGGTACTTGTTCTATTTTGATTTGAATGAATCGGGTCTTCAGAGTATTCAACCAAAACTCTGAAAAAATTAACACTCCGAAACCCCTAATTCGAATTACCTTCTAATTTGGCAAATCCGCAAAAGTAGCTTATCCAGTTAAAAGGGCTAAACTAGTTCTGATGATGAAGTAGATAAAACCTAAAAGGGCTACCAAATCCGTGAGGCTCCCACCACTACAGAGTTTGGGAAGGATCATAATATAGGAAGTAGGGGTGAAACAGGGCTAGGTTGGGCTAAAAAACCCTAACTCAACAACCCTAGGTCCTCAAAATTCAACCAAGGCCCAACCCAACCCTGTTGGGTTCATAGCAACCCATCCTGGCCCTAACGTTGGGTTGGACTGGGTTGGGTTGGGTTGACAATGCTTTTACAATGGTTGGATTAACCTTGATTGATCTGTTTTTGCCATTCGTATCCTATACACTAGAAAAAAATATAGAAAAAATAAAATAAAATACCAATAGGAGCCCTAAATTCTATAAAAAAATTCAGGGTTAAATTTTGGGCGGGGTTGGGCTGGGCTGAGGCCTCAACCCGAGTCCAACCCAACCCTAAGGCAGGGTTGGATTTTTTCAACCTTAACCCGTCCTCAAGGTTAGAAAACTTGCCTCAAGTCCTGTTCGGATTCAAGGCAGACTAGGGCAAGTTCAGATTGTCAGGCCAAACCTTCACCCCTAGTAGGAAGCCTTACCTCTGCTTTGTAGAGAGGCAAGTTGATAATACCTACAAAGTTTAATTAAAAAAAAAAAAGAGTAGAAATAATACAAATAATAATAAATAAATAAAAAGATTTTATAAAAAAAGCACCAAGTCAGAACTCTGAAGAACACAAGAACGTGCTTATATATTGTTATTAACGCTTAATTACGCAGCCGTGCGGCACGACACGACACGACGAGATTCGTACGCATGGTCAGTTCTCAACCTGCACAAATTCTGGTTTTTTGTAGAACCATGTAATGTTTCTAAAAGAGGTAACTGTACTTACTGGCTAATCAGTTTGTACAACCGCAATCAAGTTCCAATATCAGTTTGCTACTTGAACACTAAACTAAATTAAAGTAAAGCATTCGATTTATAAAATAAAAAACATGCCAGATATTGGTGAAAGCAAGCGAATCAACACAGACAATAATAAGTATGGCAGGTAATGGTGTCAATTTCAAACCGAAGCCAAATATCGAATCCTAAACCAAGCTGAATTAATCGGATCAAATCGAACCAAATTAATTAGGTTCAAATTCAATTTGAGTATGTGAGTATGAATCTCGGTTCGGCTTGGTTTTGGTTTAGGGAGTAAGAACTATTGGTTCGAACTGAAATTGAATTGAATTACTCTTAAAATCAAAAAATAAAAAAACCCTAGTACCATTAAGAGAGATTTTTTAGGTGATAAGTGCTTTTTGGAATTTATCATCACATATTTATATGCTAAGACAATTTTGGAATTAGCAATGGCCATAATGCCCATAACTTGGACCCATTATGGCCTTTGGTCCATCACAGTCATGTTCCAAAAGTGAAACCGTTTTCATAACTGAATTAAAACTGTATATCAAAATCAAATTGGAATAAAAACCGAACTGAGCTGAATTAAATTGGCTTGAGTATTTAAATACGGAACCGAGTCGATTATCGATTCGGTTATGCTCCACCTTATCATCATTCAGAACTGAACTGAAACCAAATCAAATAACCAGAACCAAACCGATTGACACCTTTAATGGCAGGGCACTTGGTAAATTAAATATGTGTATACACGACTATGGGATCATATACAATAATTTAGGATCAGAATAAAAAAATTTGAAATTGAATTGCTTTTTAAAACCGAACCAAATTGAACTGAAAAAAATCGGCTTTTATTTTTGTTTTAAAAAAGTGAAATTTCACTAGCTACGATTTTTGTTTTAGACTAAAAAAATGAACCAAATAAAATGCAAGCTATATAAATCAGACCTTGATCATATTAAACCCTGAAATCATATGTCTTCATTGACTTGTGCGAAAGTATTTACTATGAGTTTTTTTATTGAGCTGTGTAAAAAGGATTAAAAGGTACTTAGTCTAACATAGTGAGACCATATCTTCATGAGGTTATAATTTCTGTTTTGAATTTATTTGTTTTATTAAAGATCCATTTGATTTTTTTTTTAGATTGTGTTTTTTCATTTTTTTTGTATTAAAAACATCTAAAAAACCGTTTGATTTTTTTTTTTTTTTTTTTTTAATTTCGTTTCACTTGTTTTTGGAAACAAAAATAGAAATTTATGTCTATTTCTGTGTCTAGAAACAGGAATGGAGAAACAAGTCAGACTTGTTTTTCTATTTCTAGAAACAAGAGAGATGGACAAAAATTGTGAAAAACCCGATACTTCACTCGACATACCCCAACCCCAACCCATTATTGAAACTTCTCGTTCTCCAAATGCAGCGATTCTAACCTGGTTGTGCGAACCTCAAAGTTTAGAATACCTTCATCCTTCTGAAGCTCATCTCCATAAAGCATATTTGCAACTTCAACATCATGCCTTCACTCGTGAGTTACATACCTACAACATCGTGCTTTCACTTATGTCTTGAACTTGACTATACTATTGAAAACATTTCGGGAAACAGAAAAATCAAATACCTTTTTGTAATTCCAAAATTTGTTTCTTAGCAAGAAAAAAAAAAAAAAAAAAAAAACCATTTCTGCTATTTCTAGACATAGGAATAGCAGAAATAAAATCAAATGGGCCGTAAGTTATTTTCACTTCTATCAAATTTGAACCAAATTATTAGGACCATAGAACCAAACGATTGAAACTAATTACAAAAACAAAATAGGAAACTAATAAAACTTTTTAGTGTATGATTCGATTTCCTTTTACACATTGTATCTTGAAAAAAACAAAAACGAAACTGAACTGACACTTTTACTACATTCATTGAATTCAAAGATGTCTTCCATTCAACAATGTCCTCTTTATCCGGGATTTTTTTTTTCTGGTAAGTTTTCCTGCAAATAAACAAATAGGACAATATCCTTATTTTCTCATCCGAGTGTTCCAAACATCCCCAACAATATATTGGGAATTCATGTAATGTCTATGCATTGATGGGAATCCATTCTATCCAAAAAAAAAAATGAATCCATTTTATAAATATGTTTCCTTGTTGGCAGAAGATCAGACAATTCAACAAACCATATCGTATTATCTAGAATATATAAATTGAGCTTTGCCAATCCCCCAAAAGATGCAAGTTTTTTGGTTGGAACAACATTTTGGATCCTTTTCGAAATCTTGGACTCGATATGGTTTGTCTGAGGTCAAGCAAGCAAGGTAGCTGAAGATTCTAATCTAGGCACGCTAATTTATTTACAAATTCGTTGGTTGAACTATTCTTCATGATAGTAGCTGCTCATTCTATTTTGATTTGAATGGACTAAATTTTCAGAGTATGCAACAACAAACTCAGCTTTATCTTAATTTAATAGGATCGGCTGCCGAGTCTTCTAAGTATTCAAACCAAAACTCCGAACAAAATAGTGCCTCCCAAACCCTAAATTTTAATTACCTTCTAATTTGGTAAATGGGAAAAAGTGGTTCATGCAGCTAATACTAAACTATTTTCTATTTTTCAAGTGGATAGTAACTATGAAAGTAAAATAAAAATAGTGACCATAAATAAAAATAGAAATTAAAAAAAGAAAGGCACAAAGTCAATAAGCTTTGCCAAAATTTCTGTGTTAAAAACAAAATTTAATTCCTAGTACATGAGTTCCCTTACTTTGTCGAAGAGACTGTTTATTTTAAATTTTGAACCCACAATCAACATGTTGTAATAGAATAACTTAATTGTGTTAGGTCAAGGATCAAAAAATTTTCTGTGTAATTATGCCAATTTACTAAATTTTCTTCTGGGAAATTCAAGTTGAAGAGAGGTGGTCAAAGGGTCATGGCAATTAGAGGATTAATCCAACCAGTCTGGAACTGTATAACCAATGCTTTAAAACACTTGAAAAATTCAAGTTGAAGAGAGGTGGTCAAAGGGTCATGGCAATTAGAGGATTAATCCAGCCAGTCTGGAACTGTATAACCAATGCTTTAAAACACTTGAAAAATAAGGATATCAAAACCAATTGTAATAACTGTAAAGTACTATTTATTATCACTTAAGCAACAACTTTGCTGTCTGGCTAAACATCATGAATCAAACAGTGACCATCTGTCATTGCATGTGCTTATATGCTGTAATTCACGGCTAATTACGCAACCTTGCCAGCATGAGAATGCGGATCAAGTTTTTGTACAAGAACCATTTTTCTACGGGATTGTTCCGCATATATGTAATCTATCCAACAACCAACTCTATAGTGAATCAGTCCGTATAAGAACCTGATCCACACTCCGGGCACGAGGAGACAAGATTCCTACATGATCAGTTCTTAACTGTACTTACTAGCTAATCAGTTTGTACAACTGACCATTAGTTTCAATATTAAAGATTACAAATAGTCAATAGACAATTGCAATCACGTTTAGTGCTTAAACACTAAACTATATATGGGAGCTGCTGCTTCCTTTACTTTTAACGTAAATTAAGTGTTTCAAACCCTTGGCATGGACTCACATTGCCAACCATATCACAGGCAACTAACACACGTAACGATGCATCATCACATGTTATCTGACCTTTCTGTACGATTAATTAATTAATTATCTATTTTTTGATATAATTGCCCCAGCATGACCTAGTTTTTAATAAACCCAACCTGAGGACTCTTTAAATTTTGATACTTAAAAGAGTCATACAGGATTAATATAATCTCTAAGGTCTCCTAATTAGTAGCTAAAACTATAATATTTTGGGGCTTCTATTCAGCATTTGATGAAGGAGTCTCCTACACAAGTTACCTTACTAGCTTATCTTGCCCTGATAAGTTGATCCAGCCGATTGCTTACTTTAGCCATCTCACATAGCTTAGGACCATTAAATGAAAGTAAACACAGATGTTAAAATTTTGGTGGATGGGGATCCCATAAAACTTCTTTTGACGAATGGGTTAGATCGGGTCATTTCTCAAGAACAATAGCGAAGGTCCTTGAGTATACCAATTGGATCTGAAATCTACATGCTGATGCTCACAATTTTGATAATCATACCAGTTATTTGGAGGAGATCTCTCGAAAAATATTTAGTGTCCATTTCGGAGTTTCTGAGTTAGGGGTAGTGGGCAAAATGCCCTTATTTAGAAAAAAATTTGCTGCTCATAACCGAAGAAATGAAATAATTCACTTCTCCTTTAGATGATTTTTTTTAATTTATAATTATTTATTTATTTATTTATTTTTTATTTTTTGGGAGGTAAAACTTTCCATTTGGATTAACAAATATCTTCCTAAGTTTTAGTATTTTCCAAAATACTCTTCAGGATTCCATTTCTCTGGCTGTGAATTCAGGAAGCAGCAAAATTTCATCCAGATTATCTTAACCCTTAGAATAATTCAGGTGGGTTCAAATGGTTGGTGGATCAGTTCAAGTTTTGCCTTCAAATTTTGGATCTAGATGCAAGTAAGTCGAAAGTGTGAAGTACAAATAACATTTATTATTAATTTATCATGGTTATGGTGTTATTTAGTATCTTTATTGTTCTCCCAAGAAAAGGAAATGGAGAAGGGACACCCAGTGAGACAGTTTGTTTAAGTTTATAGTTTTAATAGAATGAAGTGAAGGGAAAATGTTGTCCTGTGTTCCTAACTCTTTAATGAAATGGGAGTAGCACGAGACCAAGCAAGTGAAGTTTTAAATTTGTCTTGGTTATTGAAATCAATTGGTTTTGGTGCAAAAGTTGAGTATTTGATCAGTTTCTTAACTGTAGTCATTGATAATTTATTTCCCTTCTTAATATAAATTGAAATATTTTTTTAGTATAATGGAGGAATCTTGGTCATCTAGACTTGCTATCCCTCACCTTTCATCTGATTTTTATTTTTCTTTACTTTAACAAAGGTGTTCAGACCTTCGACCTAACAAATCCCTTAGACGCACGTGTATGTCTCCACACACGTCAATCGGGGTCATCTGTTTTGATTATTGACCAAGTGATGCACCTTTATACATCATAGGTGGTCAACTCAACACCTTTAAGGACCAATAGGTCTCCTTTTTCATCTTTTTTTTTTCTTTCCTTTTGGTGATGTAGGGAGGAAGAGCAGTGAAGAAAAACAAAACAAAAGGAATAAAAATGACCCATCTCATATCAATCATTTTATAGGTAGTAGTTAAAAGATTCACTCGACATGATAAGAACAACCCATTGGGCCTCTGGTCTTTTTTTGCATAATGAAGGTGGTTAACATGTGTTCAGAGTTAGATGACACCATTTATTTTGATAATTATAACCCCATCATGATTAATTTAAAGAATGGTTCCAAAATTATAGAAATAGGCTAATATATGAGAGAGAGAGAGAGAGAGAGAGAGAGAGAGAGAGAGAGATGAGGTTGTCCTTTTATATTTTTTCCTTTTGGTTGGGGAATGGATTGCAAGTGGGTCCTTATGTCTGGTGACGTTGGGGGCATTGCACTCCCATTGATGTCCCCCTTTAGTTGCCTCTTTACCAGACCGAGGTGAGCGTGGACCACAGCCCATCTTCTCTATAAGAAGGCCTTGCCCATTGCCTTCCCCCTTCTAACATTACAAGGCAAAGCCTCAGTTACACAAAAGCAAAGAAAGGCATTGAGGAGTGATCAGATCAGCAGAGTAGAAATAGTTAACAGCATTTGCTGAAGAAGATGAAGTTGAGCAGTTCTTCTATGGGTAACAATAAAAGAAGGTTGTCAAGCAGAGGATTAGGAGGAGGTCTGCTCCGAAAGCAGAGGGGTAGGCTTTACATAATTAGGAGATGTGTAGTCATGCTCCTCTGCTGGCATGATTGAAGTGGGCTGGAGATGACCTTCCCTGTGCTCTGGTCATCTTAATTCTTCTTCACTAGTCGCCGGGATGGTCGACGACGCCTTTCCCTCCCTTTTTTTGAGTGTAAATAGCAGAAGGCGGATGTTAAGTAGAATATTACGGACTTTTGTAACAGCTTGCTCCTTTGGGCATTTCTTTGTACACTGAAAATGCTTAATTAGAAGATCCATTTCTGTTTGACAAAACCATCGTTGTTGTTGTTCTTCTTTTTTTGAAGTAGTTCGATTTATGATTTATCATTTATCGACGTTGATAAGATCCTTTCGTTTAGCAGCACCTCAGGATGACATAGCCTTAAAGTTAACGGCGAGATTCAAAGGAGGAAAGACTTGTCATCACAACTGATGAGCTTGCTTTAATATAACATTTAAATAACCAATGAAAGAAAGAAAAAAGGACTTCAGAAACTCATCACTCCCAACCTTTTGTTTTTTGCTTCTTCCATAAGAAATGTGTAATCTCTAGAGGGGAAGTACATTCATGATGATACCCTTCACTCACCCTTTGCACTCTTAAAAAGGTTTTGAGCTTTTCCTTCATTTTATTTTCTTTTATTTTTTATTTTTTTTAACTATTTATTTGTTTTGTTAGATTTACATCTTCAAGTCTGATGAAACTGATTCCAAACTAATGGTTCATAATTTGCGTTGATTTTTAAATCATGATTTCTTGATCTTGGTTAATTTTGTCGTCATATTATAATTCAACTCAGCCCACCTTTACGCATTAAAAGGAGATAATTGAGTGGATTGGCTTGAGGATTATCCACTTAAAATTCTAGTTACTTCTAAGGGTCAAACATGAAAATATCTTTCTAGACTTTGACTAATACTAATTACATACTATTATGGCAAAACCTACGCACCGATACTAGCGTGGCTCCTGTACTCGGCTGGTTTGAACCACTGTTAGCTAAAACTGGAACGGCAAAAAAACAGAAACGTACGGTACGGGTTTGAAACAGATAAAAACACTGAACAGTACGGTAAAAAAAAGGGTCAAAAAAACAGAAAACGGAAAACGGACGAAAACAAACGGTATGAGTATTAAACGTGTAGTTTTCAAAAAAACAAAAACAAAAAAACGGTAATATACTCATGCAATTTGAGAGATTATTACTTGTATACATGCATCTAATATTCCAAAAGCTCTAGGAGTCCCAAGATAAAATAGCCCAATGGGCTACAAGAAAATGAGATGTTGCTAGCTTTAGCTTCTCCTTACTTAATGGGCTATAAGAAGATGAGATTTTTTTCCTATAGATAGTGTGGAAGCTAAAAACAAAAAACCAAGTACCATATTATCTTCACTCTTCACTTTTACTAATAGTTTTTTTTTTTTTTTTTTTTTTTTTTTAAATTAAATTTTTTAATAAAATTCCTATTTTACCTTTAAAAAACAGATACGCGTTTAAAACGGCCGTTTAAAATGTGTTTAAAATGGATTCTTTTTCCGTTTTCGTTTTTTTCCAAATTGTATAATGACATACGAGAAAACGCGTTTTAAACGGCAAAAAAAGGGGAACGTGTTTTAACTAACAGTGGTTTGAACCAGTCTAGGATCAACCAGTCTCAGAAAGGAAGTCGATTAGCTGGGTTCAGCCCTCAATGACCGAGCTATATTTGAGTTTGTGGATCAGTGGCTGAGCGACAAGCTACACTCTTACGACCACAACCTGGATCAGGTGCGATGCAAGCGACTTATATCAATAGGCTGGCCACAGAGTGATCGAGATATGTCCCTACATGTGGATCGGTGAACATCATTCGAGCCACATCCAAGTAGATGTGCCACATTCGAGCCACTTGGAGCAACAACCGAGCTACTAAGCTATAACTGCATCTATTGTACTAGAATTAGAACGATGACCGGCCACGAGGCACTTGGTAGAAGTAGCTCGGTGACCGAGCTGCTGAACCACTGTCTCTCTACCGTCATCACCCAGCTATTAAGCGGTTAAAGGAAACTTACTCCTAATCAAACATGTAACCTCCAAGCAAGGAGTGGATCTATCCTAATAAGTAAATGACACTTATAAGGACTCCTAATCTTCCCTAGAAGGTTGGGGGGGGGGGAGGAGGGGATCTTCCTAATCATGTGGGATATATAAGGTTCCCACAACCAAGATAATCGGGACTCTCTATTTCGGCCCCTCCATATCTATAAATAACAAGGAAAGCCCCATTTACAGGGATTGAAAACTTTTCCGTTCTTTATTGGAATTACTGTTTGCAAAGAGATCTTACTTAAGCATCGAAGAGTCCCCTGCTAGAATAGTCTGGTGCTTACTCTCTTGTGTTTGTTCTTTTTGCTTGACATACTGGAAGGATGATTTCTTGCCGCAATAGTTTGACGTAGTCTTTGGAACGCTTACTAGTCAAACCATCAACTCAAGAACAATGCTGCTATCCAGCAGGCTTTCAATATCTCCCCCTCTTGCCGGTTAAAGGGGATCAACGCATGCAGGACCCTCAACCGATACCTCATGTAGGCTCATCCCATCCAGCACAAATGGAGAATCATCAGTCGGTGGGTGTTCAAGTTCCACCAGTTGGTGGAACCCTGCCTCCTCCACCACTGTTTGCGCAGTTGAACCCCAATACACTGACCACTAATTAATGTGCAAATACATAATTTACAACTTCAACTGCTGCAGACAAATGATAAATTCTGGGGACTTCTCCATCAGGTCAGGCTAGCTCTACCTGAGGTACCATCTGCCATAGCACAAGCTAATGGATTGCCACCTCCAAAACCGAAACTTATTCGGAATAACGTGGGTTGGACAGGTTTTGCGAACACAAACCATCCCAACCCATCACACATTGGTCGATGCGAAGATGAAGGCAATCATATAGGTCTGCCAACGGGCGCTGACGGTAATCATACAAGTGTGCCAATAGGCATTGACAACAAAACCCATAACCTTCTGAGCCGTGGAGGACCGCAGCAGACATTCTCAGCCGCTTGAAAGGTATAGAGGAGCCCGAATTATAGGAGTATAGATGCCTCGTGGGTTATAGCATTCAAAGATAGAAGAGGAGGGTTGCACAACTAGAAGAAGAGTTAGTTTATGAACTCATCACGCCGACGACACTATTTAAAACATATACTTACCCAAACGAGTGTAGCTATCCCATTTCAGCTGAGCTCACGGGTGGTCATCTCCTTCAAAATCTCCTTGTCACAAGGATATTAGTAGATGAGGGTCTAGTAACCCGACATAAAGTTCTCCAAAAAACTGTACACTACCCATATGGCACAATCCTCATTAAGCCAGCAGCGTCCATGACCACTAGGTCCCCCTACACTGTGCCCTCAGCCAGCGGGTTAGACTCCACGGTAGGTTTTTCTTGCTCTCGGGAGATGTCCCCCTTAGCATGTGGGATAACGTCAGGACCCACCTCTTGGATTGGCCGTTTGGATCCCTTGGCAATGCATGAGGATTCACCTTAGAGTAGCACCCGCTCCACCTCCTGTGGTGCTTCTTGCTCCTCCAAGGAAATTTCAACCATGTAGCACCCGCTTCACCATCGTGATGTTAGCCTCGAACCAGCCATTACCAATCGATAAACCATCGAACCTCTATGCAAAGAAGAATTTGTTCTTCCTTCCCTTGATGGAAGAGGGATTGCCCTCCATAAGCCTGACCTTAGCACGATGGCTTAAGGTGTACAAGCCATGGCTATTGCCCATTGTGTTCAAATGAAAGCATGCAAGAAAGACATGGAAGGAGGTCAATCGGTCAAGACCAAACACAAGGTCGTAAGACCCCAACAAGTTCTGCCACCCGCTGGGAACGAGCTATGGTTGACTTATACTGATGACGTCGCTGCGTAACGGATGAACGGGAAGTCAGAATCAAACCCTAAAGAACTCCTCATATAAGCACACTTTGACACCGAGTGGGCTACACAACTTTTCGTTAGCAGAAGGGACTCAAAGGGTGATTGAGTCAGGAAAGTGATAGGTTCTCCTAAGCTCGACCAAGTCTCACTTAGTCAAGTGGCTATGGAAGTTCTTTGCCTCGTAGCCTAGCCCCACGGGGCTGCTAAAGGTGGGACCAATCCCCCTGAAGACACTAGGAACTTCTAGGCTAGGCCGTGCCATTGGAGATGGAGTCGTGACGATAATGGTGAAAGGAATAGACTCTATCCTGCCCCCTAAGAAGCTCTCCGCTGAAGAGGCAGCGGTAGCTATGAAGGTGGCTCTATTTGCGATAGTGATCACCATGACCTTCACCAACAGGTCTCTACCAAAGGAAGCCATTAATGGAAAAAAAAGGACACTAGTGGAAATGAAGAGAAGAAATTGGATGCCAAGAAATAAAGAGTTTAGTTGGAAAGAGTCCAACAAGAAGAAATGGGCGATACAACATCGAAAACCGTCATGAAAAGGGGAGTTAACTATAAAACCCCAGAGGTACTTGAAGAAGATGGAAGGTGTTCGCAAGATACTGGGGAAGAAGAAGAAAAAGAGAGAAAGAAGAAAGGGAAAAATACTTAAAAATACATATCAGCCCTCAAGGATTATGGTTTTAAATGCTCAAGTCCAAGAGTTGACACCCCTTAGGGAGAATCGTGAGATTTGAAATGGCCAGATGCGTTAGTTCGACTCCTCAAAACTCAATTGACAACGTGATTGGTGACATGGCACCCTCCCATTCATCAACCCATCAATAGAGCATCTTTCAATCAACAAAAGGTTATTGCCAGCCAAGCACGCATCCAGGAAAACCCATGAAGCATGAATAGAAAAAAAAAAAGTGGGTTTTAAAAACCAAAGGGCATGAATGAGAGGCGGTTGGGTTCCCCTTATAAGGGAGCCGCTCGGTAGCCCAGGCAATTAGGACACCACCCCTTGGTGATTGATCATTTCTAGCGGCTCAACACCTCGCAATTGGACATTCGGATAGTTACGAAGGGCTATGGACTATGTCAACCACCAAAATGATCGATCGAATTAGGCTAAAAATTGGTACAAGGGAGGACTACTACTCCGACCAAACACAAGTTGCTCGGTAGGAGTAGGGGGCATTCTGTTATGGCAAAAAAATGCACCAATAATAACATGACACGTGTACTCGATTGGTTTGAACCAGTCTAAGATCATCCAGTCTCGGAATCAAGGAAGTCGATCGGTTGGTTTTAGCCTTCTAATAAATGGTCTATATTTACATTCGTGGACCGGTGGCCGAGCTACCAAGAACTAGATCAGTTACAATACAATCGACTTACATCCATAGGCTGGCCATAGAGCCATCGAGGTATATGTCCACACATATGGGTCAGGGAACCAATATTCGAGCGACATCAGAGCGAATGGACCACATCCGAGCCACCGACAGCAACAACCTAGCTATAGCGTCTATGGTACTGGCAGTTGAAGGGTGGGTCCACTTGTGCCGTCTGTGGAATTAACCCAGTAATAGGATAAAAACCATTTACTTCCCAAACAGCCCTAGTTCACTTAAGTTACTATATAAGAAGCTATAAGCTCATTCATTTCATAACCTACCAAACTTAAAACAAGAGAAGGAGAGAAGGGAGAAAGAAGAAGAAGGAGAAAAGAAAGAAGGCAAGGAAGGGAACGAGGGTTGGAGCAAGGAAGAGGAGCAACTCCACTCACCTACACACATCAACGATGAGTTCAATCCTCTCTCTCTCTCTCTCTCTTGCCCAAATTTCTCTACCTAAGCTAATTGGGGAAACCCTAACCGAAATCCCACATCCCTAGTCTTGATTCACGAATTTGTTAAGGGATTTTCTGTAGGAGACCTAAGGTAGCTAATTGCACTACTCACATTTGACTATGGAGACCCAAAATAGGAAAGCCTCAATTTAAAACCTTAGATTTAGCTATCAAAACCCTAAATTTGGGAATTTAACCAAAAACCCTACAATCTACCACCCTAACTCAATTATAGGTTGGGGAATGGATGTAATACACCTAGACTAAGGGATTCTGGTGATCCTAAAGGAAATCGGAGTCCAATACATGGATCCCCAACCAATCTTTTCTCAAAATTGGGTAACCTAGACCTTAAATTTGGGGAAAATGGTTAAAACCCTTAAATCTGTGCAATCTAAACTACTAATTACACCATTCCTAAGCTAATTAGTATGTGCATGTGTTGTATGCATGAAATCTAACCCTAGATTACAAACCGTACCATGTAAACCTACCCAAATGGAGAAATTCATGAAGTATAAGTATAATCGTCACCATAGGTGAAAATTAGGGACACACATAGACACTCAAAAGAGTCCAAATGACCGGGGGTGACTTTGGGTAGAGAGACCCAGTAAGAAAATAAATTGTAAAACGAATTGAATTGACTTTGTTTTACATTTATTTTTCTTATAATTTTTTTCCCTTTTAACTATTATTTTAATTTAAGTAGATCTAGAAAATTATCTTTAATTTTTGGGTGAGTGGTGGCAGCGCTTAAGCATCTGCTCCATATAAACATCACATTTAATTTTTACCGTTGATCTTTTGATAACTAATCTAAGTCGTCGATTGCCCTCATACCTCTATTAGGGTTTTCTACTTCTACATCCGGTTCCCTGTTTTGTACGAAGCCATTTGTTTCACATCTCTCTTAATCCTCTGGTTAGTGCAGAGCTAGACCATTTTCCACCAGCCGGCGACGGAAGGGTGGTTGGAATGGACGGTGGAGATGGAGTTGAGGAAGCCACGAATGATGCGCTTTTGAGAGTTCTACCACCGGCCATACCAGATAGGGAGGATGGTGATGGTGTTGGAGAGGACGGGTCCCATATGGTACCTGAGGTGACTAAACTCGGAGGAGCACTCTTACTTCTTGGAGCCATTGAACCCGAGGTCAGCCGTGGTGTTGGCTACAGTGTTTGTTTGTTGATTTGGCCATGGATGCCACCCGGTGACTGGAATGGCAATCTGGAGGAGGAAGATGAAGAGAGAAGTGGTGGAAAGGGGGAGAAGAGCTGACGACACCGATGGTGCTGGGCAGAGGATAGTCGTTGGAGTAATGCAACGGTATCAGGTGGTGCCAGTGGAGAAGGGGTTGAACCAGTTTCTCTTCCTGGCAAGAGAAGACAAGAGTGAAGCACAAGTTTGATTTGACCAAAATCCTAGCTAGGAAGATAAACGGGAATAACAAGTAATCTGTTGAAAAGAAAAAATAGTTCAGATTATGTCAGATAAGATCAATGGTCAAAACATGTGATACTTATATGAAGCAAACGCTTAAGCACTTCAACCTTTAAGCCTTAATTTTTAACCCATTGATTAAGGAAAACATAACCATTCACATACGTAGGAAAACATAACCATTCACATACGTCCTGGGAAGTACGCATCACACATCAGATAGGTGAGGCCGTGGTCGAGAGAGAGAGAGAGAGATTAAGGAAAACATAACCGTTCACATACGTCCTGGGAAGTATGCATCACACCGCAGATAGGTGAGGGCGTGGTCACGAGAGAGAGAGAGAGAGAGAGAGAGAGAGAGAGAAGAGCTTCCTAAAGAACAGGTCGCCCCATCACAACAGATGACTGAACCTAGGAGTACCATATTATTCCCACTCTCCCAAATTCCACCATGTGTAACCTTTGCTTGCCAACTGAAACCGAACTTTCCTAACGTGTATCCACACACCTCACAGATCCCAAGACCTCAGCTCTCCTCCGACCTATAAACCTTCAGTGACAGACCAAGGCAGGTATCTCTCTCTCTCTCTCTCTCTCTCTCTCTCTCTCTAGGGGAAAGAATAAGTAAGAATGGCGGATCTCCATAGCAGCCCAGGCCAAGCTCAGAGACCAAATGCTAGAGCTGCCACCGGTGGTGGTGGTGCTGTCACAGGTGGGCCCACCACCGGCAGCGATGGTTGTACATTTCTGAGGAAACTACGAAATCATGCTCCTAATTCCACACAAGTTATGGGTTTGTTAACGCTGGTGATCTCTGGAGGTATGCTGCTTTTCCTCATAGGGCTAATCCTGACAGCCATGGTTATGGGATTGATGTTCTTCAACCCGTTGATCATGTTGACCAGCCCAATATGGGTACCGGCTGGATTCGTACTGTTGATATTTGTGGGTGGGTCGCTATCCATTTGTGGGTCCGGAGTGGCAATAGTGGCAGGGCTATCGTGGTCATGTATGTACCTCAGAGGGAGGCATCCTCCGGGATCGGACCGTTTAGATTACGCCAGGAGAAGACTTGCGGATACGGCTTACCACGTGAAGGATTATGCCAAGGAGTACGGTGGATACTTGCACAGTAGAAACAAGGACGCGGCACCGGGCGCTTGAGACTTCACCGCTGCATGCCTTCTCGTTCATTATTGAAAGGCTGTGGTGGTCAGTGGTCTGTTGTCCATTCTTGATTTCCTCGTTTTTGTTAGCTTTTAACGTCTTCCCCCGTCACACTCATCATCCACTCACCCCCACCCCCACTTTTTTTTTTTTTTTTATTTTACATCGGATGACAAATTTTGATATTGTAAATGAGTCTATGTTCTAGAATGGATCATGTGATGGATTTCATCTGTGTGGATCAGCACGTATAAGATGTTCTCGTATGAGAATCTGATCCACCCTCTCCTTATTATATAATTCTCGACAAACCCCGCCCTCTTTTCATGTCTCGTCCACACCACATCAGAATCAAATTATTATTTAAGCTTCTTTTTGGCATAATTTATATTTATGTTTATTAACTACGAATAAGTAGTTATAATAAAGAAAATTTCTTACCAAATAATAATAATAACAATAAGGAAAATTTACAGTGCCACCCCCTAGAGAATGTCACTTTTATAAGAATATCCCTTCTATAATACTAAGGCATTGTTTGACAACGTTCTGTTTCTGCCTTTCCTACGTTTCTTGTTCCCAGAAAGAGAGAAATAGCCTAAAAATGTTCAATAAAGTTGTTCCGTTTCACCCGCTTCTAGAAACATAAATCAAAATTTATGCCTATTTACAATTCTAAAAATGACTTTGACGAAACAAGTCGTCGTTTCTAGAAACGAATTTGAGAGCGAAAAAAGACTGTTGTGCCTAATAAATCTCTCAACTATTTAAACCTAAAAAGAGGTAACCGAACCCTCTTTCCCTTTTGGGCATCCGATTACACTATTGGATTTTTTAGTGGTATTATGTCTTTAAAAAACGTTTTGAGAAACATGTTTATCAAATACAAAAAAATCATTTTTGTTTCCAAAAATGTGAAAAGTCATTTCTGTTGTTTCTAGACATAGAAATAGCAGAAACATTATCAAAGGGTGCCTAAATACTCAGACCCCCTACCGTCAGTCGCTGTTAAATGATGAGTTAAAATGACTGTTATACCCTATTGGCTAAAACTCATGTTTTTACCCAAGTCCTCTTCACCCCTACCTCTACTCGCCTTCACCATGCAGTTGCATAAAATAACTGGGATTAAAGAATAAACATGATATTTAACATTCAAAATTAAACATGACTTTGAACTCAAACTATACGTGCTCTTTCACAGCTTAAACTAAACACTAGAACGGCGAAACTTAGGAAACAAACATCCACCAAACCAGGAAACCAGAGTTCAATCTTGAACTCAGACGACCAAAAGGATCAAAACTGAAGAGATAAAAGAAGAGGCTACTTTGAAGACCAAAACAGGATTCGAAACCATCAAAAGTCGAGCTCGGTCCAGAGGTACCATGTGTTCCAACTTCTAATCGATTGCCTGATTACCTCTTTCGCTATCTCCAGTTCCTTTCAAGTCAGATGGCCAAGAATCGAGAGCAAACATGAATCCTGAGCAGTAAGCACTCAACCTCCTTCACCTACTGAAACAAAACAAAGATGAAATAAAAAATAAATAAATAAATAAAACCCAAAAGATCAACAAGACTAAAATCCAAATCAAATGCAAGAAATCCTCTCACTCAAGCCTCTAACACCATCTTCAACCGCATTTACCTATATAGTTGTAGAAATTACTGGGATTCACAGTAGATGATTCAGTTGCATAGTAGCACTTGCAGCATGGCAATACTTGACACCAGCACCCCTATCAGGATCATTAAATGCATTTTTTTCCCAAAAAAAAAAATAAAAATAAATAAATCAACCGTACGATGGGTAGAGCTCAGTTGTTGAGAGGTCAGAGGGGTTTCGCCTGCAGAGAAGAATCGCAGAGGGGTTATGATTGAGAGGAGAAGAAGAAGGGTTAGGGTTAACAAAAAGTGAAGAACGATTAGGGGAAGAACATACCTGTTTCAATTTGGGGAAGAAGAAGCCTTTGTCGTGAGTCTCTGCTAGTCACCGCAAGTCTCTCCACATCGTCATCCATCGCCTGTGCTCTTCATGGGGAGTGATCGTCAGTGCTCTAAAAGTGAAGGTATCAATTTGGGGATGGGAACTTATTAGATGGGTATATTAGGTACTTCATATTTAGCAAGGGCATTTTAGTATTTAAAAAATATATAATAGTTGACATTAGTATATAAGGTATATTCCATAACAACGATTGACAGCAGGGGGTCTGAGTATAATTTGGTATTACAAATGGGATGTTTTTATAATAGTGGCATTCTCTAGGGGTGATGCAGTAAATTTCCCTTATAATAATAGATTGTGGATTGTCGAAAAAATATTATGCACTATAAAAATATTATTTTGTTATTACATCCACATAATAGATTATATAATCAAAAGTAGTTTTTTTTTTTTAAGTAAAATAATGAAAAATAAGTTTGATATACTAAGTGAAAAATATTATCTATTATATTATGTATATTGCCATATTATGAATAATAATAATACCTTATATATATATATATATATATGGGAGAGGGATAGGTATGTTGTTGGGGTACGGCAAGCTAGCGGACATCACCAATGGGGGCCCAGGATGGAGTATCATTCAGAAAGGATATGAGGGTCATTAAAAAAAAAGGGAAGAGAGATAGACACAGTGGGTGCTAGCATACGGTCTGTCAGCAACATACCCAACCCTCTCCCCATATTTATATATATAATTGTATTATATTATTGTTTAAATAAGAAATCATTCTAGGCTTCCTGTACATCGTGCACAATAGAACAAATAGTAAAGATGCTAGTCTTATGTGAAAACGATTTGGATTGTCCTAGCGGTAGGGTCGACCATTAACAAAATAATAATGAGAGGGTTTCGTTCATTACTTGGCATACTATAAGCTTAGAGTCTCTATGCAATCTTAGCCCTTTTGCATTGAGTCTTTCCCACACATACAATTTTGCATTCATTTGGATCCAAGCTCCTCCACAATTGTTGTTTTCAAAAAACCCTAAACATTACACTGTTTCATTTAAAGGAAGAGTCAAAGGGGAGGAGAGGCACGAGATCTAGAGGAGGGAGAGAGTGTATCAAACCATACTCTTCTCTTATGGTTGAATCCTTTTTAAATTTAAAGATTTACAACTCAAATCTTATCGTAAATATATGATCAAATCTTATCTTAAGGATAAAATCATATTAGTAGAAAAATAAATATTAATATAAATATTAAAAGATTGTTTTTCCTAACAATCTCCTCCATCCTAATATGTGATCTCATATGAGGATCTAAAATCTTATATCACGAAAAAGAATGCTTGACCTTTAAAAACGTTGTACATATGAGTTGAACTTATAGGAAATGGTAGAATCCCATTGGAATTCCACCTAGCATGCAGTGCGTCTCAGCTATACAACATTCATAATATAGGTTTTACCAACACATATACTGTCAATTAGATGTAACAATCAATACCCAATTTTAGTAGATTATTACGCATTAGTCCCTCCACAATACAATATCACATTATAGACTATAGGGCATGTGTATACTGTCATATCCCCAATTTATAGAAATATTTTAGAAATTCTGTAAAGCTGATTGAAATGCAAAAAAATTTATTTAAAATTGTTTACGAAAATAAATATTAATAAATGGAGAAAATTACACGACCACCCCTTGAGCTTTATCCTCTAATCAACGCCTTCCCCTGTGCTTTTTGAAATGACATAGACAACCCCTCTATATTTGAAAAATGACAAATTCATCCCCGCCTCTAGCCTTCCCTGTTTGTTAAGTGATAATATAACTATTAGTTTTTTTCCTCAGTGACCAAAATACGCCCTTTGAAGGTGACTTTACTAATTTATCCTTGAGACAACTTCAACTTCAGCTTTAAGATAACCGAACGATTTTTTCAATCCACCAAGTGGGTTTTTGGTGAAAGTAAGAGCTTTAAGGCTCCAACTATCCGGCGAAAGCTCGTCTCTAGCCCTCCAACAAAGGTTTGTCTTTCATCTTGCAAACATGTTAAGGGTACACTCCAACGAAGGTTCTCTCCGTCTCATCTATCGATTATAGAGAAGCTTCCTCTGTTTCCAAGAGAGAGAAGAGAGAACCCTCAGTTCTTCTCCAGGCAATGTGCATCCATTGCAGCTGATCCCATTTTCTCTTTCTCCCAATTTTTCTATCAAAATATTCCGTGAAACACCCAAACCGGGCAGAGATTCCCATTTCAAATGAATATAAATCCTTTCCAATGATTTCAGGTGAAGAAGATTAACTCTCTTTTAGCCTATTGAAACAATGATATCTCTAGCCACGAAAGCATGTGAAGCACCATGGGATCCATTTGCACTCATGGCTGGAAAATATTCTGTTTTGATATGCTTTTGCTTTCAAAATAGAAAGAGAAAACGGAAAACAATTCTATGTTCTTTAATTCTACTTGTAAACCAAAACAAGTGGAAATGTAGCCAAATATAGAGCTAAGACAAGTGGTATATTGATGGAAAATGCATCAACAATTCCAAAAAAATAAGTTCGTATAAGAAAATTGAAACCCCTATCATATAAAAAAATGAATTTAGAAAAATTGAATACCAATGGTCGGCCTCTATTCTTAGAAGTAACAGCATTCTCCATAAGAATGCAATGATGAGGACATATGGATTCTTTTGCAGTACTTGTATTAGCAAGTTTGGATCGCAAACATGATGGATGGTACGTACCCGTTCGATTCAAATAAAAAACTTTTGATAATCTAATTGTCAAGTCTAATTCGCATAATCATCAATTTCAATTAGCTTCTCCAGATCACAATCCCTTGCCAGAGGGCAGACGTGAGTACGTCCATCTAATGAAGGACTACACCACACCCATCCGACTGCTTATTCACTTGAAGCAAACCAAGAGAAACATAGAAAAAGGACAGTTTAAAGTTTTATAAAACTACAAGAACGCCAACAGATATTAATGGAATCTAATGGTACTTTTGTCCGTTTAAAGTTGAGAAGCTTGGGAAGAAGTGAGGGTTCACTATTCTCTCTCTTGGAGAGGAAGCTTCTCTATAATCGCTAGATGAGAGGGAGAGAACCTTCACCGGAATGTTCCTTAAACGTTTGCAAGCTGGAAGACAAACCTTCACTGGAGGACAGGAGACAAACCTTCGCCGGATAGCCCAAAAGCTCTTACTTTCACTAAAACCCATTGGTGGTTTGAGGAAATCATTGAGTTATGTTGAAATTGAAGTTGAAGATGTCTAAAGGGTAAATTAGTAAAGTTACCTTCAATGCGGGCGTTTTTTCCATTTAGGAAAAAAAATTAACAGTTATATCATCACTTAACGGGGAAGGCTAACGGCATGGATGAATTTATCATTTTCCAAATATAGAGGGGGTGTTTGTAGTGGGCGAGTCTGTAGCACAACTATTAAGTTGCACTATTGCAACATGTTGGTCATAGGTTCAAAACCTGGAAACAGCCTCTTCTACGAAGCAGGGGGTAATGCTGCATACAACTTGCCCCTCCCAAACCTCATAGTAGCAAGAGCCTCGAGCACTAGGTTGCTCTTCTTTTAGAGGGGGTGTCTGTGTTATTTTGAAAAGTACAGGGAAGGTCGTTGATTATAGGGTAAAGTTAAGGGGGTGACAGTGTAATTTTCTCTAATAAATAATATTAATTTTAAAAACTTTTAAAACAAAAAATGTCACATTAGATTTATATCCAATCAAGTACAAACATTCTCTCTCATTGATATTCTTCCAACAAGGGTAGTGGATTCTTTGTTGGGCATCTATTTCAAATACGACCAAACAATATGAATCTATAACACCGATATATAGCCAGGAAAACATCAACCATTTGTGCCCCAAAATTCGTAATTTGTGATCGTATCGATAAGGACCCCCAGGTCAAATGACTGACTGTATACTACTCATGAGAAATTCTTTTTAAATCAACAGACAGTAACACACACTTGAAATTCTCGTATGATCCAGTTCAATGTATTCTAGCACTTGTGCCTTGAAATCTCCATTCCTAGGTATACACAATGCAACGATCATTTACACAGGATGTCCAGTCTCATCCTTAGTTGTGAATAGTTTTAGGTTAAAACATAAGGACTTACCAGAGCCCGTTGTTAAATCATAAAAATTAATTTATATAATTTTCATATAATTATGGTTATGATGACGGAAACATTTCCAACAAACTCCCACTTGTTGTATTACATGTTCTTAACATATACACATTCTACATCATTTCCTTAGTAAAGAGATCTGAGAGATTATTCCTTTGAGCTAATCTCATCAGCTGCTTAGATGTATCTTTTCCACTAGATGCAACTTGAAGTCCCTATTCAAGTGTAAAATTTTCTCACTATCACTTATTTAAACAATAAATCATAAATTTAGAATACTGTATTATTCAGTTAATAACTTTTCTCAACAAAACAACTAGGATAATATCAAATATCCATATATTCCATTACTATAGTGAAATCTAAATTAAATTACTTTTTTTTTTTAACTATTCCATCAATTAAAATGTCAAAACCCTGAGTGTTATGGATTATCTGTCACACTTGTCAGATTTGAAAGTTATTATGTATTACTTATATTGATAAGTAGCAATATTACGAACTTAGGCCCATTTCTCACTGATTCTCAACTACCTTAGTTTGATAGCAATCCATCTTGAAAAATTTTACACTCCCACATCCAAAAATTGATTAAAACAAATTTAAAATTTGATCATAGGTTGATATTCCAAATAATAAAAATTTTCATTAGATCGATTAGTTCTCAATGGTTTGCACTTCTATTTTCTACACTTAGAAAGATAAAAATCTTTTGCTACCACATGTCAACATCTTCTCAAGATTAACTATCAAATCTTTGATTATCAGAGTGTGCATCCATCAACAAAAAACCCTGAGGGTATAACATATGTCAACGGTCATACTTTGAATTTTTTCTTTCTTTTAACATTTTCTTTCATCTTTATATAGATCCATTTACATCCAATAGGCATATGCCTTATAGTGGATCCATAAAAATTCAGACTTGATAAAAAATATAACAAGACAATTCTAAAACGTTAATTCTTCAATTATTCCTTATCGACATTCTACACAATCTCAACAATACTATTTGATTCTGAAGAATTAAATTAGTCTGTAGAGATTTTTTACACAATCATCCTCCTCCAAAAGGAAGGTATAACTAATGAAAAATTTAATCATCCTCCTACAATATTGAAACATTCAAGAATGTTTCACAAAATATGTGAATTACAAATATCGATTTAGTAAGTATATATAGAATTATTCTATATCACCAAAATTATATTACGATGTGATACAATCTTTTTAAATAAAAGTCAACCAAATATGATTATGAAACCCTGACATCTTCTTGAAATGTATACCATTTTATCTCTCAACCGTGTTTGCATGTAAGCTATATGGTCCATATACCTTAAGAAATTGTATAATAGGTTTTTGTAATTTCATTATTCATAAGGCTCCTTAGGTATAAATTTAGATGGATACTTGTTCAGAATGAATACTGCTATTTTAAAAGTATAATATTAATAAAATAAATATCGAACTTTATCTTACAATGTCCAATTTCATCTTTTGACCACATCATACAATATAATATCTCCGGATATCTCAATAAGAGAACTTATATTTAGGTAATCTAAAGAATATCTGATAAATTACCTCACTTGATCTAATCAAGAGTTTAACTCATACCCTTGTCGAGTTAAAGTATATACTGAATCACCTACATCAGTATTAATCAACTATAAAACACAAATAGCTCTTTAGCCTTTTTGAAAAAAGATTTCTCGATCACATTTTCTAATAAATAAAATTTTATGAGTTGATATAAGATTTTTCTTCAGACAATCTAGAGGTTTATACTTTTTAAATGACAAATTCTATCGACTCTACACAACCTTACAACAAGTGACAAAATTATATGATGTCAACTAGAGCACATAAAGAAAAATTTTTATTACCATCATCATGGTAACAACTCTAATCCTGATTAAAATATGATTTTTAGCTTTGATAAAAGTGTGTGATATCAACTAGAGCACATAAATAAAAAATTTCATTACCAACAACTCTAATCCTAGTTAAAATATGATTTTTAACTTTCATGAAACATCCTTATTATATTTTAATCATACAACTAGTTTGTAAATATGCATGATGGAACTGAACTCCACACATATCATGAAGTGGTCGATCATACCAACGCACTTTATTCAAACAGGATAAGTGCTTCATGAAAATTTATATTCATCTATTTTCATATAGCGGTTATGTAAAGTTAGCGATTTTTTGTTTCTTTTTTTCTTTAATACTTGAATTTATGGGTCTTATCCACGCATTCTTTCTTATTTTGGCTATTAGACAATGAACATGAAGAAAAATAGAAATGACATTATTATTGTCTTGATTTTCTCAGAAACTAAATTCCACCAATTACATTAGATGCAGCCAATCAATGGCATGATTAAAACATTAAAAAATAAACTTTCGTGACTGACGTATGCGATTCTAATCCCATAAAGTGATCTTTTATTATCATGACATGGTCAAGAATTGAAGAACCTTAAGTCATTATGGGTAATCTGATAGACTTTAGTTGCCAATCAATGAGCATTATTAGTTTACTCGTCAAATAACTCTTTTAGTGTCTTAATTATGTCTATAGCTCTTGGCAATTTCTAAATGGCACCATAGAGTCAATTAAGAAGAACTTCCTTTCAGGATAAACTAATTTACTCAAATACAAACATCAATGGTTTCTTATACATTAAATTTTTCTCATAGCTTTCGAGAATGAATTGGAACAATTCCACCCCTATTAGAGTTTATTATGCATGTGTTAGTTGACTGGTTTGATTCTTTTCACCATCAAGACTTTCAATATTTTTAGCCACTTGAGTACCATGCTCATTTTTATCGATTAACACATACTCAGGTTAAGTGTATACCCATTGTCTGAGAGTGAATCATAGCATCATGGGCTAGTGTCTACTAACGGAGTACACCTCCCATTGACCATGCTCTCTACTTATCACATATAAGATGAGTGCAAACAATCTTATTGATCAATTATAGGAATTTCCTATCAGCATCTGCTAGTACTGGCATATAAAACCTCTACATCCATCAACTACGGGAGGCCATAAAAATCCCACCTATTAAGTTTTCTCATATCACTTGCTTTATAATGAGGAAAATGGAAAAGCATATACATAAACAATCGCATCATCATACACTCATCATATAAGCGTATGAAAACTAAACATTCATCTTATGAATTTAAACTAACTTCACATTGTATGTAATAAAGCATATATAAATATATCCTTATTAGTTATGGGATGGCATCTGAACTTAATTTGACTTTTGTATCATATATAAGTCCCTTTGATTACAAGATGGGTTAGAGTAACATAACATCATTAGCTACTCCTACTTAATTATGTGATTATGAAAGTACAAATAATTACAATTAAAGTAACTTTTAAATTGAAAATAACTAAAAAAAAAAAAAAAATTGGAGTTTCCATCTTCCCTCGCTTCCATCAAGAAATCTTCTTTTCAAATCTTTTCACAATAAAATAAATTAAAATACCTAATTCTATTTTATATTTCCTTTAATGGAAGAAACCTTGGGAAACCAAGCCGCCAATTGGGTTGCCCAAGGGGAGTTCATCTTTATTCAAAGATAGGAAGAGAGAGGGAGAGAGAGGGGGGAAGAGTAATAATATTTTCACATTCAGACATGCCATCTACATGGTCATTTCAAATCCCAATAATGACTAACCATTGCATGCATTTGATCCTTTTATTTCATTATGTGAAATTTAAATTTTAGAAAACCACATTTAAAATTGTCAACATTTGGTAATCTTTTGCATATATACATCTTATGTATAACAAATTATCACACCCCAAAAAAAAATGAACATCTTATGTTCATAAAATTTTTCTGGTCCTAAACACTACTCTAGCACTAAATCATATTTAATTATAAGGATTCAAGTACCCATGGGCTCACAAGGGTTTCAAGAAACCCAAAAATGCATACATATACAAAATAGTTTAGTGGACCACTATTTTCTAAAAATGGTACTTAACAATTTAAGTTATAAGTCCATTTGGACTTTATGTACAAAAAGAAAACATTTTTGGCCCATTTCATTTGACCAGATGCACACTCCATCTCATTAATATTTAATGAAATGGATTATTACATCTTAAATAACAAAACATACAAGTCCATTAAAATGCCTAAATTTCAATTATCACATAATAACATATTATGTGACACCTACCAAGTCAAAACTAGGATTTTAAATCTAAAAATTAATATTTTCCAAAAGTTTGTACCCCATACTGGATTTCCAGTGGGCTCACCAATTTGGGGAATATAAATGGGCTAAAAGGTGGCAGCACGCGCAACGAACTTTAAAAGACCACATTTATTTTGAATCGTTGATTTATTTTTCTCTAATCTCAACCGTTAATGTCCATACTTGCTACCGGCTGCGAACGTGATCTCTCTCTCCTCCTCCCTCCTCTGAAACCAATTGCTTGCGAGAACAGGGATGACCACCCCACCCTCTGCAACCTCGTTGACTGAGTAGTAGTGATCGTCGCATATATGCTTGCTTTGTTGGGTGGTAGCACCAGCCTCCCCATTTTTTTTTTTCTGGCTCTTCTTCGTTCTTTACGGAGGGTTTCAGATTGGGATGGACTGGGGAATTGCAGGGAGGGCGGAGGTGGGAGGAAGGGGGAGGAGCTGGGGAGCCCTTTGCTTATGAAACTAAACATAGTTCATAGGATGGATTCTTCGTCTCCGGCGCCAATGGGGATCTCAAACCCAGTTCACAAAATGGGTTCTCGATCTTTAGATCTCACGGCCTTACGGCTTACTCCGCCATGGCATCCGAGCCTTCCGCCGCCCCTCTGGCCGAGCTTTAGCACAGCCCGTTGTAGGCCCTCATTGCCAGCAACCCCCTTACCCGTTTCATTTTCTCTCTCTGCTCTCTCTCTCACTAGGTTTTATTTCATATACAAAGTTCACACGCGTCTCTGCAGATCGAAACTCGAAAGGCAAAGGAACTACAAGTGGAGAATCTGTACAATCCAGAGTCATCCGGCGAAGGAAGCGACGGAATCTGGCAATTTCAAGAGTATAAGAGGGTAAGATTTGGATCAGGAAGCAGTTAGAGAGAGAGAGAGAGTAGGAGGGAGGGAGGATATGGTGAGGTGGGGTAGGGGTGTCAATTTGTGGCCCGAACCGGGTAAACCGACCGGGACCGACCGTTTAAAGACCGGCCCGGCCCGAACCGTTTATTAAACATGTCGGGCTTGAGCCCGGCCCGTTTATAAATGATCGGTCTCGGTTTTGCTACTTGAACCGTCGGGCGCCCGACCAAGACCGACCGAATAACGCCCGACCGAGACCGGCCTATTGTGCACCGACTTGGCCCGACCCTTTAATGATTGTAGAATACCTATTTTACCCTCCAAATTAAAGAATAAAAACTAAAAAGTAAAGACATGTTCACATTTTAAATAATGGTTATATTTTGTATCATTTATTGATTTATTGTCATTTTTTTGGGCTTGCATAAGTGGGCCGGAATATAATAGCACATTTTAAAGAGGGCCCGTTTAAAAACCGGTTAAAGCCCGTTTAACATTAAACATGTCCGTAGCCCGGTTAAGGCCCGACTAAAGCCCGATTATAGGTGGTCCGATTATAACCTGAGACCGACCGACCGAATATAAAGTGTACCATGCCCTCAATAACTAAGCCCGATTAGTTAAATGGGCGGACACGGTGTAGCCTTTGAAAGTCTTCAAGCCCGATTAAGCCCGACCGAAACCGAACCGGCCCGACCGGTTGACACCCCTAAGGTGGGGGTAGCCGCAGGTTTACGGTGGACGGGAGAGGGTTGAGGTGAACGCTCGGTCGGGGGTGAGAGCGAGAGGGAGAAGGAGATGCAGACTGCTTATGAGCATTCACCGTGACAGTGAATAACCGGTTAATACCTTAAAAGCAATGGATTGCTGAGATTTAACTAAATATAGATCAACGGCTAAGATTAAATTTGGGGTTCGGAAGGTGGCAACGCTAACTCACCCATATAAATGCGCCTCAAATTAAAAATTTCTCAAAGAATTAAGTATTAGATATTTTACCTATATGGAAAGTATTAAATATTAGAAGGTTGTACCTCAACAATTGGGTCACCTAAAATGGGTTAGAAAAAATGAGTTAGAACTAAGGAATCGGCCACATATGGATTTATAGAATGAACCCTATATAGGCTTCTACTTAAAAAAAAATCTAAAGTAAATTATTTTTTAACAATTTTTAAGATTCATTCATTGTTTAACATTGGGTATGGCCAGGTCACGACCCTAGGCCCACCTATGGCAAGACCTCTAGTCCCAAAAGACAACGCTTTAACCCCTTTAGCCCACTAGGATAATAAATGAAACTTTTTTTAATCAAATCCAACAAAGCTTGTATTGGATGAATATAGCCCAAGCCCACAAGTCATTATATACCCCACCTTTTGATATATAATTTTTAAAAGAAGAAGCAAAGAGGAGTAAGCCACTGTTAGGGCCAAGATGTGTTTAAACAATCCACAGAACAGAGAAAAACAAATTCTTTCGTTTTTTAGTGAAACTCAAGGATCGATTTCATGCATGAATGCTTAATAAGAAAAAAAAAAAAAATGAAGGCCCTGCGACGTGCAGGGAAGCTCTGATAACATTGTTCGTCTGACGCAGAAACGATTTGGATTGTTTTACCGGTAGGGTTGACCATTCATTGGTTTTTTTCCTCATTTACAATTAAATATTTGTACACCCTCTATTAAATATTGTTATATTAATTTTATAATCAAATGGATACGAAAATATTTTTTGGATATTATATTATTATCAGAGGATAGCTAAACGAATCGGATAATAATCAGCTGAAAACTAGGATTTTCATATTTGTATACAATTTGTTTTTGGATGGTTTCAAATATTTTCTGAATAATGATTTTTTGAATACGGATTCTCTTTAATGAATATGAACATGATCGAATATGGATTTTCAACTATCCGTTTACATCTCTATGTCTACTTTACATGTCTTTACCTGGGTGAAGGTGGGGTGTGACAGCTATACCACTATCATCTTAGCTGGTGTTCAACTATTTGGCCCTTTGGGTGAGCATGGCTAAATTCCAAAAAGAAATCCACATACATATCAGTTCAAAATGCATCTTTTTGCAAATTCTTTCTAAAACTTTTCAATAGTTTTGCTAATTGACGGATCGAGTTTTATTCCCTGTTGGATGTGTCAGTAGAAATTTTATCCACTTTGAAGCCTCGAATCCCTCCCCACTGTTGTCATCTCCTTGTTTGATTAGATTAAGAACTGGGTATTTTCTGCCTTGATGATGGGATCCTTCCTTCTCCACGGGTAAAGGAAAAAACTTTCACCTTAATTTATATACTTATTAGTCATTAAGAAATCATTTATACAATATAGGCTCAACAAATTTCAAACTGAATCATGTATGCTTTCAGGTGTAGTGCGGGAAATGAACAATTACCTCTTAATTATTCTCATTATATCATTAATTTGCTAGTTTGAGGTATTAAGATAACTCAATAAATAGAAAAAGAGAGAGAGAGTGAGTAGGGTCGAACAGTATTTACATTCCACCCTGCATAGTATATATAGTTCTGCAATTCTGCATGCATGGCTACTTCACCTCTCTCTAGGGTTTTTACTCACATCAGATTTCACACACTTCAGACTTCGAGTGGATGATTACATTTTGGGTTGGTGAGTCTGAGTGAGTACCGAGTGGAGAAGAGGATGGATGACGTAGAGCATGACGAGAAGACCATCTTCATCTTCAACCATCATATACAAAGCAAACCTCCCCAGTGGCCAACTATACATGTTTGCACTATCCATTACAAAAACCAAACCGAATCTGACGCAATCAATTCTCAAATTTCCTTTGTTAAGGTTTGATCTAAGGTTGCTCTTCGCACCAAAGATCCCAATCTTTTTCTCGATAACAACAAATCCTTACTAATACTATCACTACCACAGTTCCCCACTCTCTCTCTCTCTCTCTCACTCTCGTGATGGAAAATGATCTTGTCCTCATACGGTGTTTGATCTACACTTGGACTCTACTCAAAATAAAAACTAATTGAAAGAAGAGAGATTATGTGAAACCCAAGTGTGGATCAGACACCATACAAGAATGGTTCTCGTACGAAGACATGATCCGGAATCAAAATAGATAAACACAATAAACAAAGAGAAAATAAGAAGGAATGAAGGAAGAAGAAGTGGGATCTAAGTAAGTTATATAAGAAGGAAGGAAGGAAGAAGAATTGGGATCCAAGTAAGTTATCTTCGTACCCGAGAAATCAACAAACTCGACAAAATAGCCAGATATCTTAGCTGATTAGGACTATCACCTCTTGTATATGTACTATCATTATCAATGAAATACACAAGATAATCCACAATCAAATATTGAGTATTGGCAATCTCTGATTACTCGATAATTTCCACAAGCACAAATTCCACTTTTGATGGGCCCAAAAATTCTTTCACAAAACAATCCATCCTTTTCCTGCTTATTGGTGTTAAAGAGACTTGTGTTGAAGAATAGTGACATTTGTTCTTTGCCTCTTTATACTCCCTGAAGAAGAATCATCACCAGTTGTTCGCTCCATGACCGCTTTCAATGCTTCTTGAATTGAGCTAATGGAGTAGTGTTGTTGCTCATTATTATTCGAGTTATCATCATTGTCTCCAGTGATCAGCAACACGTTCTTCACTCGTCCACCTAGTGTTGTAATCTCAGCTTTCAGAGCTCGTAACTTGAGAGCTTTCAAGGTCTTGATAAGATCAGGTAAGAGATCAGGCCTGTCTTCACAGCACAATGAAGCTTTAATTATCAACTTCCCATCCTCATCTGATCCAGCAGCAACCCTGAGTTCGTCCATCTCAGTCGGGACCTGACTTGCTTCTTCGATCTTGGATGTCTGTCGTTTCAGTTCTTTTACATGTTGGATTACTTCTGCCAGCAATGAAGCTTTGTCCGTCTATAAAAAACAATAATCAAAATACATGTGAGTAGTCTAGCCTGAAGTAAGACTTATAAGGATTTGGGCACCCTCTTCTTAATGACTAGATCTACCGTTTCATACTTTATTTCCCGGTCAAGACCATATGATAATTTTTATGATTCTCATATGAATATTGGAGGTCCAAACCTTAACCTTCTGCCTACACAAAAACCAAGCAACACTTTTCCTATTGATATGTTGAAATTAGTCCAAAATCAACAACAGTCAACTCCGCAATCAATCCAGGCATCGGCCAACCAAACCAACATATGTTTTCAAGGATAAGTTGTAGCAAAGAATCAAAATAAGTAAATAGACTGAATGATAGATAGACAGGTAGACAGCTAGCTAGAGAGAGATGTGCAAAAGGGTACGCTGGTTTTTGTAGATTATTTTATTTTATTTTTTGGGTTGTTTGTTGCGACGAAGATCTGAATTTGATGGTATTTCAGAGGGAATTTACGAGTTTAAAGTGTAGGTTCTTTGTGATGACTGACATTGATTGATATTCCTTTTGCCTTTTTTTTTTTTTTTTGGTGGATTCCATTTATGCGGATCAACCTTTTACGAGAATGATTCTCAAACGAAGACTTGATCCACTATCCAAGATGCTTCCACAGAAGTTTTTCAGCTGCCCAATGGTTCCTCTTTATCATACCAACGCTTGTTTTCTTTCGTTGGAACTACCAAACTATTTCAATCAACGGAAAGTGGATCAAGTTTATGTACGAGAACGATCCTGATTTGTGAATTTAGAATCAATTTTCTCTCTCTTCATTTAATCGATTCTAAATTCATGGACTAAGAACGTTTAAGAACATTCTTGTACATGAACTTGATCCGTTCACCCGTCGAAGACCCAAAAAATAACCAAAACAAGGGAAAATGCAAGTAAATATTTTTTTGAAGAGTATGAACAAGAAGATTTAGGGTTTACTTACTTTAGTGGTGTTGGGAAGCAAGCCACGTAATCTAGCAAGATGGTTGTTGATTCGCTCTCTTCTTCTTCTCTCAGCTTCACTGTGGCTCTTAGAAGCTGCAAGTGCCTTTGCGTCTATGATCTCTTGTGTTGTCATCTTACTCAACTCATGAGCTTGAAACCCAAATTGAGAGGAGATTTGATGGAAACCAACAGACCCGCCATGTGGGTTTGACGAGGATGGACCTTCATAAGAAAACTTATGACAAGTAGAAGAAGCTCTTCTGTTGGATAAACCACCCAAGGATGATGATGGAGGAGGAGGTGGTAGTGGAATAAGGAACGAGTCATGGTCTCGGACCGAGTTAGTGGAGAAAGAAGCCGAGTTGAACTGAGGGACAGAACATTGAATTATGGTAGAGACATGATCAGGGAAAACTAACCCTCCTCCTTCATACCCATGATCACTAATGAATTGTTGCTGTTGTTTCTGTTGAAGCTGATGTTGTAGTTGTTGCTGTCGAAGAAGTAGCTGTTCTTGGTAGCTATGGATGTTGAAAATCTGAGACCACTCTCCTTGATCCTCTTCTTTCTTGGCGCACATCTCTCTTCTCTATCTAAACTCTATACCTATCTCTCTCGCTCTATTGTATATATAGTCACCTGTGGTACACCAAAAAGAATAAGAAAGAATAGCCAAGAAGCCTTAGACTTCTTTCTGCCTCTCTTTCTATTGTTGGGTTCTTATAAATATACTGCCACATCTTTGTGTGTGATCCTCTTTTATTCCCCTCCCCTACTCCTCTGTTCCTCTCTCTCTCTCTCTCTCTCTCTCACACACACACACAAAGCCTATACAAGCTATGATGACTAGTAGTATTATTATGTACACAAGTGTGGGTGTGGACTGTGAAGTCTCCTTTCCTTTAGTCTTACGCCATTCTCTCTTTCTAAGTTGTTTCCATGGATAGCTCCTTGAGTTGGTCAGCTCGATCATGTGTGTTGTTCTTTGTCAATGTCTCCTTTTTTTTTTTTTTTCTATAATAAAATTGGCGATAGTGGTGTCGCTTTGGAATTGGCTTAAAGTAAATCATTACACCGTGTGAGTGCTGGTGCGGTTGCGCCAAGGGTAGCCGAAAACTGCAGTAGAGTAGCACAAGTGACAAGGGCCAAGGGAACACAAAACAGATAATAATGATAAAAAGGTAACTCCCTTACTCTTTTACCACCTCGGTCAAGCCCCCACGTTCTTCTTCCACAAACGCAAACACCACCCTCATCACCAGAACCTCAGCTCACCTTTCTACTTCCCCAGAACCACGTAATCATTGTGTCTTGAAACGCACTCCTCTCTCTACACTCCTCGGTTGCAGTTACTCAATTTCATGCCATTTATTGGTCTTTTTGAAACCTTTATTAGTCGTTTTTTACCCTTTATTGAAAATTTGAAAATGATTCAGCATAGATTGCACCGATTCGATTGATCAGGCCTGAGTGCCTGACCATTTAAAGATCGGTTTAGTATGCATCGACTATTAAATATGTAGGTTTAGACCATTTATAAAGAGCTAGTACATAGTTTAGGGTAAATCCAATAGACGTCTAATCAGCCCTGCCCACCTACAAGCCCAACTCAACCCTGACATGTTTGCATTGACCATAAATATATATATATATAGATTTTATGTTTTATTTTTAGATAAAATTGTGATTTTTTTTATCACTTATTGAATATAATTAAGTATAGTATATTCTCTAAATTGTTAATGATTTAATAAAATATAATAAAGTTTAAGGGTTGTTTAAGGCTTTATTGGTACATTACCTTGTTTAAGGCTCCAATTAGAGCATGATTAGCCCAATTAAGAGAAACACGATTAAATCCCGGAACCCGATCGAGACCAATTCATTCCTTAAATAGGAAGGTCATTGTCCAAGGGTATAGGGTATAGGCCCGCCAAGCTCGACTAAATCTAATCGAGACCAGCCCGTTCTGACCGATTGACACCCCTACACGTGACCCACCTTTGTTATGATGTATCCTTTCTAAACCCTTAATTTTAATCTTACAAAACTTGACCAAAAAGAGGTAAATTTCTTTTCCTATTTCTCATTTCTCATTTCTCTAGGGTTTTGGACACAACAAACTGAAAGTCTCCCAAATCAGGCCAGCTTCCACGAGCGGAAACTAGGACTACCAGAATTTGGTGCAATACAAACTTGATGGTTGCTTCGTCCTTCTTGATTTTTTTTTCTTTTTTCAATTAAGGCCTTCTCATTGCCTTGCTCGTGAGGCTTTGATATTTGTTTTCTTTCTTTTTCTTTAACATACTTTCACGTTAAAACCAAAAAAAAAAAAAAAAAACAAACAAACAAACAAATTGAAAATCTCAAAAAAGTTACTCATGTCCTTTGTTTTGAGTTGTTAATTCACGAATCTTCATCTACATGGACAATAATGTCAAAGCTAGCCATTGTTCGAAAGCAGCTGCCATCTTTGGGAAAGGGTTTTATTATGTTTTGATTTAAATCTGAAGTTGATATGGCTGCGATTTGGAAGTGGTCCTCTGTGAGTTGAAGATTTTCTCCTTCGTTTCTAGTGGTAGAGGTCTGATTTCAGTCTCAATCAATAGGTGATCATGCATAGGCTTACTTGGATTCATTTCCCTGATCTTCCACAAGAACATTGGGATGAGGAGATCATCCTATCCCTTGCAAAGGTAGTGGGTATGCCAGTTGCCATTGATAGGAAGTCTCGTGAGTCTTTGTTTGGCCACTTTGCAAGGTGTACGCCGATATTGATGACAATGTTTCTAGGGTGGAAGAACTGTATGTGGAGCGGGTTCAGGAGATTGAGATTGTGGATCGTGCACTGCAAGGAAGGGGTAACACCTGTCCTGGGCATATCCCCTCTTTCCAATAATGTTTCTAATGAAAGTTATCTTTTGGAACATTAGGAGACTTTGCAATAGTAGTGTGAGGGTGGTCTTATGGGTCTTAATTAAGGATCATTCCCCATCTCTGAACTATTTGGTAGAACTGAAGGTTGGGGTTGGTCCATTGAATTTTTTCGCTAAAACGGGATATTAGGCTGATGTTATTTACAATTTGAGGATAACCAAGGATCCTACTTGTGGATTATCTAGAAGGAGGGATGTTAAAGCCTATGATTTTGTTATCAACGAAGTAGCACATTTCTTGTATGGTTGAGGTGGAGGGTTGCAAATTTATTCTGTTGACGATTTATGCGAGTTGTTTCAGGGTAGAATGTTGTCAATTGTGGTGTGATCTGTGAGTGTTGCAGGTTTTTCGTTGCATTGGATGGGGGTTGAAATCGTCTGCAATTCCGATCTCATACAATTCTATGAAATATCACCTTCAGGGGGTGACACGTCTATTGATACCAATGCAATGGTCCAGATCTGGTACAACTAATAAAACCTTAAATCAGTGAAAAATCATTCAAATCAGATTTGGACCATTGCATTGGCATCAATACACGTGTCACCCCCTGAAAGTGGTATTTCACGGAATTATACAAGATCGGAATTGCAGACGATTTTTTTCTATTGAATGGTGGTTGGTGATTTCAATGTCACTCTTTTCTCTAATGAGAAGCGTGGTCTTGATGCTTTTGACTTGGACTTGGCGGGAGAGTTTGCTGCAATGATCGACTCTGCTTCTTTGATCTTGATCCCATCTATGGGTTGCAAGTTCACGTGGTCAATCATTATAGCGTAGGATGTGTTCGGGCGGTTCTTGATCGTAGTTTGTGCATTGAGGATTGGGTTTCTATTTTTTCTTGATTGTTTTCGGCAAGTGGTATCGTAGAACTACTCTGATCACTGTGCTATTATTGTTTCATGCGAGGGGGTCCCTTGCCCTAAGAATGTGCCTTTTAGAATGCAGCGCTTTTGGTTTGAGCCCCAAGATTTTTCTAAGGTTGTGCAAGAGTCGTGGGGTATTGTAGTGTGTGGTTCCCCTATGTTTGTGGTGGTAGTGAAACTCAAAAAATGCTGGCTAAGGAGATGTTTCCAAACACTGATGTGGTGGTTATTAGGTGTAAGACTAAACTTAAGGAGGTGCAAGAGTCTATTAAGATGCATGGACACATTGAAGTTTTATTTGATGTTGAGGTGGCAGGTGGCTGCACAAAAGAACTATGAGGATGCTATCATGTTGCAACGGAAGTTTTGGGCAGAGAAATCGAGGAATAAATTGTTGAGGTGTGGTGATTGCAAATGCGAAGTTTTCTCATCTATCTACAAAGATGAGAAGGGGAAGAACTTAATTCGGGAAATTCAGGGCGATAATGGTCTCATGATTTCTAACCCCAGTGATATGGGCAATTTTATTTGCTTGAGTTAATGGATTTGTCATCCTATATCCTTGAGTTAGTTTTGGTTGAGGAAAATAATTTCCTAACTCACCCCCTCTACTGAAGAGGTTAATGTTGAGTTTTTTTAACCTTGACCAATCCAACGTGTCAGGCCCTGATGGCTTTCGAGGGTCGGTTTTTAAACGTGTTGGCATATTATTGGTTCAAATGTTGTGAGGGTGGTTAGGAATTTGTTCATTGAAGGTGTGGTAACTAAAGGGGTAACTTCTAATCTCGAGATTTTAGTTCTTAAGGTAGATGGTGCATGCAAGCTAGGTCAGTTTAGACCTATCTGCCTGGACTTTTTGTTCAAGTCTGTCTCTAAAATCTTAGTAGCTCGCTTTATTCCTCTTTTATGGAAGCTGATCTCTGAGGAGCACAAGGGGTCTCTAGAGAGGAAAAGTGATTAGTTCTAATATTTGTTTGCCCTTGAAATTAACTATATTCTACACACAATGATTTGTTGGGGAAATATGGCGTTGAAACTCGATATCCGGAAAGTGTATGACACGCTAGACTGGAATTTTTTGTTTGATATGCTTTTGAAGTTTGGTTATTCTCAAGTTTTAGTAGATTGCGTGCACCAAATTCTGTTGTCTACTAGATTATTTGTCCTTATGATCGAATGGGGGCCCGGTTGGGTTCTTTGAAGTTGAGCTAGGGCTTCTTCAAGGTGACCCTCTCCCTCCTATCCAATTTATTCTAACTAAGGAGGTTTTGTGCAGGGTGTTTTGAATGCTTTAATGTTGGATAAGAAAATTAATCCATTCCAGTCCAGCATCAGGTTTCGTCTCCAACTCATCTTTTATATGCCAATTATATCTTTATTTTCTTTAAGGCGGATATTAGGGGAGTTCGTAACCTGAAGGAGTTTTTCGATGTCTATCAAAAATATTCTAGGCAGATTATTAGTTTAAAGAAGAGTAAAAGTTTTCTTAGTCTCTCTAGGAAGAGAAGGAGTAAGGATTTTTTTTTTTTTTAGTGAATAAATAATTCATTATCAAAAAGTAGAAAATACATACATCCCCTAAAGGGGGGGAGAGAGAAATAAAAAACGGAACCTATCCTCCAAGAGAGGGAGAATTCCGGACAACAGAAGTAAGGAGCTCCCAAAAAGCAACACTTTGACAATTTCTTGGGGTGGGGCTACAAGAAGTAAACACATTTATAATCTTGACTTTGACATCAAAGGAGATGGAGTAAAAATTTTCTTAGGAGACATTTTTCGATGTCTATCAGAGATATTTTGGGCAGATTATTAGTTTAAAGAAGAGTAAAAATTTTCTCTCACTAGGAAGAGGAGTAATGTTTTGTTTTTTTTGTTTTGTTTTTTTTTTTTTTTTTTTTTTTTATTTTTTTTTTTTTAAGGTGAATAAATAATTCATTACGAAAAAGTTATGTATCCCTAAAGGGGTGGAGAGAGGGAAATAAAAAATGGAACCTATCCTCCAAGTGAGGGAGAGTTCCGGCAAACATAACTAAGGAGATCCCAGGAAGCAACACGGTGACAATTTCTTGGGATGGGGCAACAAGAAGTAAATACATTTACAATTTTGGATTTGACATCAAAGGAAATATAGGCCTAAATATTTCCCAAAGGTCGAGAGTTGGAGGTCTATTTCCTATGATTTCTCTCCATCCAGATTTGATTTATAGTAGCGCAAACAACGAGCTTGCCTACTATATCGCATATGGAGTTCACCTGAAAAGTCATATCCATATAAATCTATAGAATGACCTTGCTAGAAGGCCAACATTTTCCTAGGACTCCTTTCCAGATTGAGGAGAAACAAGGTTGGAAAAAAAGAGGTCCTTAGGCTCAGCACCACATAAGTAACATTGAAGAGGGACTGAAATTTTTCATTGGATGAGAAAAGCCTAAGTTGGAAAGGCATTTGATGAACACCCACCAGGCCGTGAAGCTTTGTCAAGAGATATTATGCTTGAACCAAATGAGGTTGTGCCAAAGAGAAGGACAGCCATGATTAGATAACAATACGTACATGCCCATGGTTAATTTATTTCTTGCTTTTTGATATTTGACTGTAACTGAAGATCAACAATAAACATCAATACCCAAAACCCGCATGCTTTTCTTGTTCAATATTCTCATTAATACATTTGAGTTTCCAAATGGGATTTATATATATGGCCGAGCAAACTAAGAGTATCATATGGCCAAATATTTATCAGAACAATCGAATCATAATTGTTTGTCTTTATAATATTGGCATCTTTGGTTAGTGGAAAAAGAATGTTCAAATGAATTGAAGCTCCGTTGGGAACTGGGAAGAACAAAATCCACTGAAGAAACGGCCTAATATCCTGGGACCATGCATGCCATCTTCGGCCTGGCCTATGCATGTTTTTTCACTTGGGGCTGTTGAGTATTTGGTCTTGATATACTGGATACACACAGGAGATGACTTAGCTATTTTCTTATTTTTGGACCACTCAATACTTTTTTTTTTTTTGTTAATCACAGATGTCTAGGTCTCTGGCCTAACTACTCCCGCCATACTGATTCCATAACCGTATAGACCGGGTTATACCAAGGTTGAATGAAAACCATTTAACTTTCACTAAAAGCAATGAAAAACACTAAACACCCCATATGAGTGACCCTAAGGATGTAAGAGGCATCAAAGTCAAAACCACACGCTTCCTAATATGAAAATCCCTTACCAACTTAAATTTCATCAGTGCATATAACAGTTCTCTTGTCTCACCTTGGGCTTCTCTTTATGCTATTGGGCAAGCCAATGTGATCTCTCTCTCTCTCTCTTTTGTATGGGTGCTTAGACAAAGAGTTTGAGGCTTTTGGTACACACGCATGGCTGCTGCTTTGGTCCCATTATTTTCATGTATCCTCTTTTCTCACTTTTTTTATGTTAGTCTTATAATTCAAAGATATGATGATGGCACCACCACCACCACCACTACTACCAACGAGAGGAGGGTTTAGAGTGAGGTTTTAATGACATAAGCTCCACGGTATCATGACGTATGTGCGCCTAGCATTATTAATGGCCACACCCACCCATCTCTACTTGCTTAAGGCTTTTCCAAGCACTATCCTCCTGTACGACCCACATTCCTTTTGTTTTTTTCTATAATTCAAGCCACTCTGTCTAAGTTCCTTAAGCGCATATTATGAGGGGAAATTATGAACCTAATCATCTCATCAACAAAATCTTTTTCTTCCTATGACATTACTCAATTGTCCAAGATCACAAAGCTGATGGGTATACATTTTATAATTCATTCAAAGCATGTTATTCTTAGCATGCGTGGTCCCATGAACATTCAAATTCACATATTTATAACTGGTTATAAAGACCCAATGGTATAGGAGTAACTTAAAAGGACTTCCTTGAACTAAACAAATGTTTAGGATTCTAGCTTTAGGCTTAAACAAAAAGTATAGTCTTGATACGCCCAAATTAGTCATCCTATGAGACAAGGGCACTGGCATCCCAAGAAGGGACACATGGCACCCAACCGAGGGATATCCACCACGGCCAGGACTCTGGAGTCCCCCTCAACTGAGAGAGGCACGTGAAGGACTCTAACGACGTAAGGAGGAGGAGATACCCTAATAGGGAAGAATCCCCACAAGGTAGGAAGACATATCCTAGTAGGACTCGGAAAGGGGGTAATCCTATAAGAAGGAACCCTAAAAGACAGAGGGGGTAAGTTGATACACTCACACCATTACTCTTGTGAAAAACTGTTATGCTAGTCTCTAACTTGGGCATCGGAGGACTAATCCCGGAGACACCTCCGGGCCTCTGCTTTCTGTGCATGTGTAGGATCGGCGCTCAGACTCATACAGATTTTTGGCAGTAACAGATTGGAGCCGTCTATGGGAACGACAGAGTAATGGTGGGAAAAACCTACAATTGTAAGAAAACAAGAGCAGCACCGAGTATGAATATGAATGAGGAGGAACCTTCAGAATCTCTCCCCCCCCCCCTCGGCAGACAATGGTGAAGAACAGGGAAACGATGATTGGGAAGGGTCTGCGAGGGATCAGCACTCAATCGGACATTCTGTGCATAGAGACAATAATCCTCTACCCCCTCCTAGGGCGTAGGATTATGTGATTAGGGAGCAGTTCGACTCCCTTCAAGAGAAGTATGACCAAATGGCCGAGATAATGAAGGAGGTCTCCAAGGTCGTCTCTCAGAAGACCGGTGGGGCAACGCGAGGCTCCCATGTCCAGCCAGAAAGAGTCCAAGACGAGGACCAGAGTAGCTCGGGGTCGATAAGGTCTGGCCGGAATCCTCGAAACCGAGCCACAAGGGAAAGCCCCGCACCCAAAGAAAGGATGTGATGCGCTACAGGGGCTGGGCATGAAGAACCGTGCGGAGGAGACGAACAGAGATATGAAGACCTAGGGTTGAAGCAAATGATCCTAGACCTGAAGGATGAAATCTGGAAGGTAGCAAAAAACCAGACAGGAAATTGTGAGCTGGACCTCACTAATGACACGGCTCTAGCTAATGAGGTCATAAGGGATCTGCTTTTGGTCGGTTTTCGTCTGCCCAAATACCTACGATGGGTCTGGGGACCCCGTCAATCATCGGAAGGCTTCAAGGTCGTAATGCAGTTCCACCAAGTCTCAAAAAATATCATGTGTTACGCCTTGCCTTTGACATTCAGAGGAGCGGTAAGGCTATAGTACAACCGCCTGCCGATAAAATCAATTCACAGGTTCAGTGAATTGAGTTACTTCTTTGTGAAGGGGTTCTCCAGTAGCCAACCCCTTTAAAAGACCACATTGAATCTGACCAATGTCAAACAACAGGAAGGAGAGTCGCTACGAAATTACATGAAGTGCTTCAGCAAGAGAAGATTACGATCAGAGGTCTAGACCCGAAAGAAGAGTTTATGGCCCTGTTGGGAGGCATCAAAGATAAAGAGCTAAAAAGGTCTTTGGCGAAGTATACACTGAGGAACCTAGCTAAGTTAAGGGTTCGGTGTGATAAGTACATTCAGATGGAAAAAATCCTTCAGGCTGACGAAGAAGCTGAGGGGAAGGTGGGGAAGAAAAGGACCTCAAGATGTGATGATAAGCCTCCCGAAGGTAGAAGACGAAAGTTCGGATGTGATCGGGCACCCAGTCTACCGAAGAAGTTTAAAAGATATGCACCCCTGAACCGGAGATGAATCGACGTGCTAATGCAGATAAAAGATTCCCCAGATGCTAGAGCCTTGAAGTGGTCGAGGACGATGGGACGGCATCCCGAGATGAGCAACATGGACAAATATTGCCACTTCCACAAAGACTACAGCCATGACACCGAAGATTGTTGGCACCTTAAGGGAGAAATAGAAGGAATGATCCGGAGAGGATATCTGGGCCGATTTGTAGACCGTGAAAAGGAAGATGCCCAAGACAATCATGACCACAGGGACAACCGCCCAAGAGGCGACAGAGGCCACTGTGAAAGAAGCGGGCTAGCCTGCAAAGGCAACCGGGAACGGTAAAGGGATAGGATGCCCGAGGAAGTTGACTATCAACCCCAGGATGATCATAAAAGCCTAACAAGGGTTATACAGTGGAGGCTTGACTGCTGGAGAAAGTTCCATCTCGGCCAGGAAAGCGAAGGCCTATGTGAGAAGCGTACATGTGGCTAAATGGTCAAACAAGAAGGCAAAGACAGAGATGATTATTTCCTTTTTGGATGATGATTTGGAAGGGGTACAGACGCCATATGACGATGCCCTGGTAGTCACCATAACCCTAGCCAATTGTAGAGTAAAAAGGATCTTGGTGGATAACGGCAGCTCAACTGATATCCTGTTCCTCCAAGCTTTCCAGAAGGTGGGCCTAGACAGAGAAAAGTTGAAGAAGGTCAAACACCCATTGCAAGGGTTCTCGGGTGCCCCGGTCAAAGTAGAGGGGTCGGTCAAGTTGTCAGTAAGGGTCAGCATCAGAGACCGCCAAGTAAGATTCATAATCAACTTTCTAGTAGTGGACATCACCTCGGCGTATAACGCCATACTGGGGAGAGTCAGGTTAAACCTGCTAAAGGCTATTGTCTCCACACCACACCTCAAGATGAAGTTTCCAACCAAGCACGGAGTCGGCGAGTGTCAAGGTGATTAAGAGGCATCCCGAAAGTGTTACGCCACCATCTTATGGGGAAAAGAAAAGGCAAGCAAGGTGCTCTCGATAGACGATCTGTGTGATGACACTAGTTATCAGAACGGGTGGAAGAGTTGATACAAGTGGATATCGAAGAAGGGGATAACACTCGCCAATTTCAAGTTGGGGCCTTAATGCCAAGGCAACAATGAGAAAAGCTCATATCGTTCTTTTGAGATATCTTTAATGTCTATGCCTGGTCAGCCTCGGATATACCTGGAATAGCCTGGGAGGTAATAGAGCATCGTATGAGTGTCGACCCGACCAAGAGGTTGATACAGCAGAAGAAGAGGACCTTCGCCCCTGAGAGGCAGCGAAGATAGATGAGGAGATAGAGAAGTTGCTCAAGGCCAAGTTCATCCACGAAATCCAATACCCCGAATGGATATCCAACGTGGTTATGGTCCCGAAGGCAAACGGGAAGTAGAGGATCTGGATCGACTTCACGAATCTAAACAAGCCCTGCCCAAAGGACAGCTACCCTTATCAAAAATAGACCTTCTCATCGATGCCACTTCAGAACATGAGGCACTGAGCTGTATGGATGCGTACTCAGGGTATAATCAGATTAAGATGAGTGAGGCCGATGTCCCGAAGACATCCTTCGTAACTGAGGGGGGACTGTACTGCTATGAAGTAATGCCCTTTGGGATGAAAAACACAGGGGTCACTTACCAAAGTTTAGTGAACAAGATCTTCAAGGGGATGATCGGTAAGACCATGGAGGTGTACGTGGATGACATGCTTATGAAAAGCCTGAAGGCAGAACACCATATCCAAAACTTAGAGAAGGCATTCCAAGTACTGAGGGAATACGGCATGAAGCTGAATCCAATGAAGTGCACATTCGGAGTAGCGTCGAGAAGGTTCCTTGGCTTCATCATCTCGGAGAGGGGGATCAAAACAAACCCGATGAAAATATAGGCCATTCGAGATATGAAGTCACTGCAGAATGTGAAGTAAGTCCAGGAGCTGATAGGTAAAGTCACCGCCCTAGGACGGTCTATGTCTTGATCGGCTGACAAGTGTCTTCCTTACTTCAAAGCCTTAAAGGGATCCAAAAAGTTCGAATAGACGGATGAATGGAAGAAGTCCTTCAACAGCTAAAGGAATACTTAGGGATGCCCCCGCTATTGACAAAGCCAAACATCGGGGATACCTTACAGTTATACCTAGCTATATCGACATTGGTAGTAAGAGCAGTACTGATAAAGGAAGAAGGAAGACAACAACGGCCAATATACTACGTTAGTCGAATCCTTTTGGACGTAAAAATAAGATACAGAAAGATGGAGAAGGTGGCATACGCACTGGTGATAGCAGCAAGAAAGTTGAGGCCCTATTTTCAATCACACACAGTATACGTGCTCATGGACCAACCCCTAAAGAAATATTGCAGAGGCCGGACACGTCCAGTCGCTTGGTAAACTGGGAGATAAAGTTGGGAGAATTTGACAACCAATACAAACCAAGAACCATGATAAAAACACCGACCCTAGCCGACTTCATAGCCGAGACAATGCTCCTAGATGAACCCTAGGAAGTTGACGAGGCTCGGGTAGAAAAGACTTAGACATTGTATGTGGATGGTGCATCCAACCGAGCAGGAAGCGGTGCAGGAATCATACTAGTCAGCCCGAAGGATTCAAGATCGAGTATGCCCTACGGTTCAACTTCAGTGCCTCCAACAATGAAGCTGAGTATGAAGCACTAATAGCCAGAATTAATCTAGTTCGGGCTTTGATGGTACAAGAGTTGGTGGTGCACAGTGACTCGCAGCTCGTGGTGCAACAAGTGAATGGAGACTATGAAGCCAAGGGACAAAGGATGGCCGAATACTTGAAGGCGGTGTGAGAGAAAGTGGTAGCCTTCAAGGAGTTCGAGGTAAGGAAGGTGTCGCAAGCGGAGAACGCCAGTGCAGATGCATCGTCACAGTTGGTCACCTTTGACTTCACAGACCTCGAACGATCGATATATTTTTGAATTTTTACCTCAACCAAGCATTGAAAGTGCCCAAGAGGTGTTACCCATTGGTGAGGACGGCCCTAGCTGGATGGATCCCATAATTAAGTACCTGAAGGAAGGAGTGCTCCCCGAAAACAGGGATGAGGCGAGGAAGGTACGAATACGATCAGCGTGGTTCCTATTGAAGGATGTGACACTGTACAAGATAGGGTTCACCACACCATACCTTAAGTGTCTGAACCTTGTCGACGCCGAATATGCGCTTCGAGAAGTACACGAAGGGATATGTGGCCAACATTTGGAAGCCCGAGCCTTGGCCCACAAAGTACTAAGGCAGGGCCTATTCTGGCCTACTATGAGGAAAGATGCAGAGGAATTCATCAAGAAATGCATTAAGTGTCAGATGTTTGCCCCCGTCCCTAGGCAGCAAACTATCGAGCTTTCCTCCCTGTTTAGCCCGATACCATTTACCATGTGGGGAATGGACATCCTGGGCCCGTTCCCCCTAGCCATGAGGCAAATAAAGTTTGTTGTGGTGGCAGTTGACTACTTCACGAAGTGGGCAAAAGCCAAAGCACTGGCTACGATATCCGAAAGGAATATAAGAGACTTCTTCTAGAGGGCAGTGGTCTATCGATTTGGGATCTCCCTGATGGTGGTAACGGACAATGAAACTCAGTTCGCTAACCCAATTTTTGACTCATTTTGTGAAGCCCTCGGCATCGATCACAGGAAAACGTCCATCGATTACCCATCGACCAACAGGCTAACTATTTGAAATTTAAAATGTAACCGCAAGCGTACGGATCATTGTAGCTACGGGTCGAACACAGGGAGAGCAGCCACTTTATTTTTTTATTTCTTTTAATAATACGAAAGTGAATCGATTAATGGTTGTGATCTAATTCTAATTACCGTCCTAAACATATGTATCTAAAATAACGTCCTAACCATTCGTCATCTAAGAATTTAAAGACGCAAGCCATGCAATTAAAATTAAATAATTAAATAACTGAAGATAAACAACCCACGCAATTAAAAAATAAATAAAGGAAAAAAAATGTTGAAATAAAAATAAAGTAAAAGAAAGGGGATAA
>NW_024870487.1:0-67568 GCF_013358625.1 Macadamia integrifolia
TTCTCAGGTTCTTTCTCCATTGTCGCTTAGCATGGATACTGTTCTGGGAATATCAAATTTATGATTACCAGGTAAATGACTGGATTGCTCCAGTCCTCTGCCAGTCTTTCAATGTCAAATGGTGGGACAACTGCGACGTCTCAAAATGCGAAAAAAACGCATTAATCAAAAGCCTCACAGGTCTCCAACCTGTCCCAAAAATCCAAAGCACCTCAAATCAAGCACCAAAAGCGAGAAGGAAGCCCTTCGTGCCCGTCTTGCAGAGCTCGGTTCCGACTCAGACAATGAAGACAATGAAGGCTCCAGTGATGGTGCCTACAGTCTCAAATCTATGCAAAGATCTGTTCCTGCCCATGAACTCTGCTATGGGCAAGACCCTTATGAGGTTGATCCTGATTTTGTCCCTGACAGTCTCACGGCGTCTTCCTCCAGCAAATTCAAAGAAGTTACCTCCCGCCGATCTCGACGGGCTGCCCATACAAAGTCTTCATCGACCAAATAAGCTTGGGCCAAAAACGTCTGCTAAGACGGTTATAAACTAGCCGACGAGGTACAGTCATTAAAATATAGCTAGTCAATTAACCCCGGACGACCTTATAAGGAAAGGGGGTACTGTTACTGTCCCAGGTTATAGGACAGTCCGGCCAATATCCGGCTCAAACAAATAGGATTCAAACCCCTTGATCAAACCAATACGGAGAACAGTGTCTCTGACACGTGGAATGCCGTGGTAAGATCATTGAAGATTCCAAATCTACTATCGGCAGTAAATTATTCAAAGATGCCAAATCATTTGTCGATAGCAACTCCAACTTTCAGCGCCAACAGTTCCACAATTGTCGGCAGCTACTGTTCACTCCAAATGCAAATTTAAGTGCACAGTGCCAAATAGTGACAAATGAAATGTCAAATAGTACCTAATTTGGTACAGTTCCAAATGAAACTCAAATGAGATCCAAACCCACATGTAATTCAAATGAGTCTCCTTATGTTATAAAAGGAGCACCTCCCCTTGATACAAACCACTTGGAATCTTAGACTTGAAAATTTTCACTCCCCAAACTTGTAAGACTTAGAGAGAGAAGCTCCGAAGCAAGCTGCCTCCACAAGTTCTTCCAAGATCTCTCCGAGCACCTCGCCGGATTGGAACAACAAACTCCGATCATCCCAAGTCTGATCATCCTTCAAAGGTTAGCTGCTTTCAGCTCAAAGCCAACCCAACCTTCTTCTTCTCAAATCCTCTAACCCAAACCATCCTAAGCCCATCTAGAGACTCGAGAACTCTAGATCAAAATCTCCAATATCTCCAAATATTGTAATTTTACTTTCAAAGTATATATTTCAAAGTAATTTTCTTTGATTACATTATTAGTTTCTTTTCTGCATATAGCAGCTTCTTGTTCTATACTTGGATCAAAGCCTACAGTCGAGCCTCTTGATTCCAAGATATAGATCTTGTTAAGCAGCTTTTATTTTCTGCACTTCTATATTTTTCTTTTATTTTGTGCAATTTCATATCCTTCATCTAAAAGTTTATGGTTTTAGTTCTTTACTTGTTTATTTTAATTTAGCACAAATATAGTTCTGAGTAAGGTATTGCACCCATCTCAGTGTTTGTCTCCTTGCTGGATCGGAGTAAGGTATTGCACCTATCTCGTCCTGTAATCTGGTATCAGGACGAGATAGGTGCAATACCTTACTCCGATCCAGCAAGGAGACAAACACTGAGATGGGTGCAATACCTTACTCAGAACTATATTTGTGCTAAATTAAAATAAACAAGTAAAGAACTAAAACCATAAACTTTTAGATGAAGGATATGAAATTGCACAAAATAAAAGAAAAATATAGAAGTGCAGAAAATAAAAGCTGCTTAACAAGATCTATATCTTGGAATCAAGAGGCTCGACTGTAGGCTTTGATCCAAGTATAGAACAAGAAGCTGCTATATGCAGAAAAGAAACTAATAATGTAATCAAAGAAAATTACTTTGAAATATATACTTTGAAAGTAAAATTACAGTATTTGGAGATATTGGAGATTTTGATCTAGAGTTCTCGAGTCTCTAGATAGGCTTGGGAAGGTTTGGGTTAGAGGATTTGAGAAGAAGAAGGTTGGGTTGGCTTTGAGCTGTAGGTAGCTAACCTTTGATGGACGATCAGACTTGAGATGATCGGAATTTGGTGTTGCAGTCCGACGGCGCTCGGAGAGATCTTGGAAGAACTTGTGGAGGCTCAGCTTGCTTTGGAGCTTCTCTCTCTAAGTCTTACAAGTTTTGGGGAGTGAAAATTTTTCAAGTCCCGGAATTCAAGTGATTTGTGTGAAGGGGTGATGCTCCTTTTATAACATAAGGAGACTCATTTGAGTTACATGTGGATTTGGGTTGCATTTGGGTTTCATTTGGTACTGTACCAAATTAGGTACTATTTGACATTTCATTTGTCACTATTTGGTACTGTGCACTTAAATTTGCATTTGGAGTGAACAGTTGCTGCCGACAATTGTGGAACTGTTGGCGCCGAAAGTTGGATTTGCTATCAACAAATGATTTGGCATCTTTGAATGATTTGCTGCTGATAGTAGATTTGGAATCTTCAATGATCTTACCACGGCATTCCACGTGTCAGGGACACTGTTCTCCGTATTGGTTTGATCAAGGGGTTTGAATCCTATTTGTTTGAGCCGGATATTGGCCAGACTGTCTTATGACCTGAGACAGTAACAGTACCCCCTTTCCTTACAAGGTCGTCCGGGGTTAATTGACTAGGTATATTTTAACGACTGTACCTTATCGGCTAGTTTATAACCGTCTTAGCAGACGTTTTGGACCAAACTTATTTGGTTGATGAGGACTTTGTATTAGCAACCCGGCGGGATCGTCGGGAGGTAACTTCTTTGAATTTGCTGGAGGAAGACGCCGTGAGACTGTCGGGAACAAAATCAGGGTCGACTTCATATGGATCTTGCCCATAGCAGAGTTCATGGGCAGGAACAGATCTTTGCATAGATTTGAGACTGTAGGCGCCATCACTGGAGCCTTCATTGTCTTCATTGTCTGAGTCGGAACCGAGTTCGGCTAGACGAGCACGAAGGGCTTCCTTCTCGCTTTTGACACTTGATTTTGAGGAGCTTTGTATTGTTGGGACAGGTTGGAGACCTGTGAGGCTTTTGATTAATGCGGTTTTTTCGCATTTGGAGACATCGCAATTGTCCCACCATTTGATATTGAATGACCGGCAGAGGACTGGAGCAATCCAGTCATTTATCTGGTAGTCATAAATTTGGTATTCCCAGAATAATATCCATGCAAGACGGCAGTGGAGAAAGAATCTGAGAAGGTCTGGTTGGTGAGGTTGGGGTGTTGAGTTTTGACAAAATGTTTGGAAGGAATCTTGGACTTGAGGAGGTAGAATTTCCTCCATAGGACCATATTGGTCCCACCATTTGGGAAACCAATTGGGAGTTTGGTTATTGAATTTGTATTCAAAACAGAAGAACCAAGAGTGGCGGTTGGTTCTATTTTGAAAAGTGAAAGCTTTGAACCAGGCTTCCTGGTAGTCCATGTATGTATAATTTTGTGGGGAAAAAGTATTTGAAAAGCTTCTTTGGTTGAGGGGATGAGTCCCCCAGTCTTGAAGGGACATGATTTGGCAGATGGTCACAGTTGTATGTGTAACCAGAGTTTGGTCTGTCCTGTCATAATTAAGTTTGAATCTGACAGAATCAGTTTCTACGAGAATGTATTCGTAGAATTCTTGATGTTTTGCCATGGAGTTGGAATAGTGATTCCATCCTTTGTAGAATACGGCTTGTGCCATCATGATTGGTGAGTCAAGATATTTGTACAGGGGTTCTTCAATAGTGAAGAGATCTTCTTTGCATGGTTTTTCATAATATTGGCTTTTGAGTTTGGATCCTTGTGCTGTTTGAAGAGGTTTGGCTAGTGTAGTTTGGAGGCTGGAGCTGGCCTTATTTGTGGGTTGGATTGTCCCTGTAGTAGAGCCGACTACCACGGCATGGGAGTAAGGGGTTTTGGTAGTAGCCATTTGGGACTGACTACGGGTGACAATTTGGTTTGAAGGTGCAGCAGAGGCAGCAGCAGCACCATAGCTGGTTTTGGATTTGACAACAGAATTTGAGGAAGTGGACTCCTTAGGGGGAGCCATCCTGATTAGGTTAATTTGAGGAGTCTGGCCCTGTAAGAATTCACGGGTAAGAAAGTCAGGGACAGAATTGGATTCTCCTTTAATATATTCTATTTGAAATTCAAAAATTGATAATAAAGCTTGCCATCGGGCAAAAATTTGTTTTGATGCAAGATTTGAAACATCATTTTGTAAAACATATTTAGCTGCGCTACAATCAACACGAACTAAAAATGGTTTATTTAATAATGTATTTTGAAACTTTTGAATGCAGAGGACAATTGATAAAATTTCTTTTTTGATAGTACTGTAATTCTTTTGAGCAGAATTCCAAATACCAGAAGTAAATTGAACTAATTGTTCTTTGTTATTATCAGAAAGTCGTCGTTTAAGAATTCCTCCATATCCGATATCTGAGGCGTCGGTTTCGACAATTTTGAATGCCTCTGGATTAGGAATAAACAAACAGGGGATTTCTTTAACAAGTCTTTTGATAGTTTGAACAGCAATTGTTTGGGTTTGAGACCAGGGAGTTGGTTTCTTTTTAAGCCGAAGATACAGAGGTTCAGCAATCTTGCTGATTTGGGGAAGAAAATCACGAACGTAATTTAAGCTTCCTAAAAATCTTTGTAATTGAGTTTTATCAAGGATTTGGTCGGGGAATTTTTCACCAAAGGTAATGGCACGATCGATAGGGGTAAGAGTACCCTTTTCAATTAAGTGGCCAAGGAACCTTACTTTGGTAAGAAAAAACTCCATTTTTCTTTTTGATAAAACAAGACCATTTGATTTAATGATTTGATAAAACGTTCTTAAATGTTTGAAATGCTGCTCAATTGAATTTGAGAAAACCAAGACATCATCAATATAGACAATAGTAAATTGTTCATGAGGATTGAATATGTCATTCATGATTTTCTGAAATTCACTGGGGGCATTTTTGAGGCCGAATGGCATGACATTCCATTCATATAGGCCAAAGGGGGTAGTGAAGGCTGTTTTATAACGATCCTTATCATGGATTTGGATCTGCCAGAAACCAGACTTCATATCGAATTTGGAAAAGATTTTTGCTTGGTAAATTCTTTGTAAAAGATCCTTTTGATTTGGTATTGGATATCTGACCCATTGGAGGGCATCATTTAAGGGTTTGTAATTAACTACTAACCGAGGAGTACCTCTTTCTATTTCAGCAGCCTTATTGACATAAAAGGCTGTGCAACTCCAGGGTGAGGTACTGGGTCGGATAAGTTTTTTGGCTAAGAGATCATTAATCTCTTCTTTGCAAGTTTCAAGGAGGGTTTGATTCATTTGAGCTGGACGTGCTTTTGTAGGAATTTGGAGATCTGAGAACCCAGTAGCATAAGGTAGGGATACCATATGCTGCTTTCGATGCCAGAAAGCATCAGGAACATCAGAACAAAGATTAGATTCAAATTTTGATCTAATTTGGTTAATTTGTTGGATGGTCTTGGGATTTTTAAGATGATCAGAGATTCTTTCATGGAGAAGCTCTGTTTTGAGGAAATTTAATTGTTTAATTTTTCTAATACTTTGGTCATTAGAATTTTGGGCTTGTAAGAATGGGAAGACAATTTTTTGTCCTTGAAATTTTGTAGAAATCCCATCTTGAGTTATTTTGAAGGGTTTAATTTTTTCCAAAAATGGTTGACCAAGAATTATAGTTTGGTCAAGATCTTTGGCAAGGATGAAAGTTTGGGGAAGGCAAAGGCCTTGGTTACAGACATGGGTGTTTGAAAGTTTGTATTGGACATTCAACCCAGATCCATTAGCCGTGTTAAGGCGCTGAGTCATTCGTTCATAGAACTGGGTTGGAATAGCTCCTTCGTTGATACAGTTGGCGTTAGCACCCGAATCAACAAGAGCAATGGCAGAAAATTTGAACGAGGCATTAACAACTAAGGTTATGCGAACATACCAATTTTGGCAAGTTATGGTAGACACAAAACCTGGGATTGTTGGGTTTGGTTCAACAAGATCTTGATTTGTAAAAGGATTTATGAATGGCTCGTTATTTGAAGTTGAAGCCTGTTGGTTTTGATGTCTGTTTAAAAGGGCTATTTGCTGTTTAATTTGTTTTATTTCATACTGCAAGGATGCAGTGGTAGTTTCAAGGGATTTGATACGACCCGAATGGTCAGGGATAATTGGTTTTGATATTTTATCAAATTTTTGCATGATTTGATGGAGATTGTACGGTTGAGGAGAATTTTGAGTAGAAACATTGTTTCTGAGATGCTCAAGGCAGGCCTTCTTTTGTTCTGGGTCTGCTAAGCTATCGATATAGTCAAAAATATTTGAATTTGGTGATGCACGAAGCATCCGGATAGATTTGGGAACACAGTCTTCACAGCTAAGACCAATAATACAAGAATCACAATTACATGCTTGAAAATTCTCATTATTGGAAGAACTGAAAGAATGTTCAGAGGCTTGAATTTGATTAAGTTTGGGGTTTTCATCTTCAGAAGAAGAAGAAGAAGTATCTTGGAAAAGAGCAAGAATTTGAGTTTTATCTTGTTCAGAGATTTGTAAAGAATTGATTTTCTTTGAAACTCTGCAAAATTTTGCGATATGACCAGGCTTACCACATTTAAAACATCCTTGTGTGGTTTTATCTGGATTTTGATTCTTAAAATTTTTAGGTGCCTTGAAAGGCTTTCTGTATTTGTTATATTTTGGCTTTGAAGGAGTTTTATGGTAAAACTCAGGGGTTGTAAATGGTCTGTGGGACACATATTTTTTAGATTTGTGGAAATTTTTATAAAATTTGCGCGAAGATTTGTGTTTGTGTTTAGATGGAGGTCTGAGAGGTGGAAATCCAAATTGCTCACAGAATCCACCAAGTTCACGTTTATAAAATTTGTTTTCTTTATGAATTTGTTTCTTAAGTCTAATATCAGTACAGAGAGCAAGACCCTCTTCATGAATAAGACTAATGATTTGGCCATAGGACATTTGGTCATAGGGAATGATCCCATCATTCTCTTTCCTAAGGCGTTGTTTGATTTTTTCGGAAAACAAGGTTGGTAACCCTGTAAGGAATTTTTCTTTCCAACAGGGAAGGTTTGCATCAGGTCTGGTTAGGACTTTGGTTAAGAAAGTATCTTTGTACCATTTGAAATCATGTAATTTCTTACATCTAAGGTTTGATAATTGTTCAGCTGTTCTATCTTTGAGGCGAGAAGGGTTTCCTAAAAAGTAATTTGCAATGCTGAAAATAAGAGTATTAACAGCATCCTCAATAGGAATACCTTCACAGTTAAGAAGGGGAACTCCTTCAGGTGTAATTTGAACAGCCATTAAGATTTCGGTTTTTTGGACATCAGTCAGGACATAATCCCACCAACCTTTGAGTTGGCCAGTAAAGCCAGAAACAAGCAAGGTAGCAACAGCACTATCAGGAGTATTCTTGATACGATGTGCGTTACTAACCATAGTCATTTCTTGGAGTTTGTTCATGAGATTATGTTCAGACAGACCATCTATGTTCCATTCATAGATGATTCCACTTTGGTAGGAAGCCTGAGGAGCAATTCCTCTAGCTTCAATTTGTAAGTCTGGGAAGACTGGGTGTTGATTTGAACTTTGACCAATTTGATTAATTTTGGGGAAATCTTCTTCCTCAGAGCTAGAGGAAGTATCAGAAGAACATCCTACGATGTTACGGATACCTCTATTATTTGATTCGGCTGAAGGTTCATTTGATTGGCTTTGGATTGGTGTTTGGGGATCACTTAAATGTTCTTCAGCAGCATTAAGGATAGTTAAACGTTGGTTAATTTGATCTAAGACAAAAGATTTGTTAAGAGCAAGTTGTTGTTTCTGAGGAATATTATATGGTTTGAACAAAGAAATAGAATTTGGAACCGAAGCAGGTGTCATAGATGATGAGGCTATCGGTTTTGGTTGGACAAGGTTTTCAACTCTTGTAAGTTGATTTCCTATGGTTTGAAGACTTAAATTTGTAAAGTTTAATTGTTCAATTTGCCTTCGGTTTAGGTCATCTTGTTCAGTAATTTTGAAGGGAGAGGCAGTTATCTCATTGTTTTTGTAATTATGTTTAATACATTCATCAGGAGGATGAATAGCATTAGTGGTTTGTCCCTCATAAAGAGTCCAGGCTTTATGAGAGGTGGTTTGAGTACATACCTGATTATGCCAAGGATAGTAAACATTATTATCCTGGGCATAGATATCAAAATATGTAAAGAAGAAAACATTTGTTTTAAGATTTGTCATAAAATTATACCAATTTGTTCTAATTTGAGCTTGTTGTTCAAGATTATAGGTTTTTAAAAACCATTCACGTTTTTCTTTGTTCTTTTGAGACTCAAAATCAGTCCTAAGTAAAGGTTTGTCAATTTGATAATTTGTTTCAACTTGAATCATGTAAACTCCACCGGTTTTGGGGTTTTTAGCTGAAGGAGGTGGTTCAACCTCAGACTGAGTGGGAGACCTTTGATCATGGGTTTCAGAAGGGGTTGTTTCAGGAATAGTAGAGGTGGTCTCATATGTTCCATGGACAATATTTTGATGATTTTGAACTCCAACAAGGTTAGGGAAAGGTGGAGTTGTCCTAGTTTGAGACACCCATTGGTTAAGATCAGAAGAAGTCGATGCTTCAGAACATGATCTTCTGGAGCTCTGGTAAACCGGAGGGGTAGTTTGTCTGTTGAATCTAATGGCAACTAGTCCATCTGAATCCTGAGAAATAGAACGGATACTAGTGTTTGAAACTTGAGGGGGAATAGCAGTCGTTTGCAGCTGCCATTCTTCAGGGAAAGAAATATCTTCCCACCGACAAAGTTTGGGGTAAACAATTTGACCCTGAATACAATCAGTTTCAACGTAAAGGGTTTGGCCTTTTGAAGATGTTCTTTTGGCACGAGGTTGGACAGACTTCATTGCTTTGTATTTGATTCGATGAATGATGGAAATTGGGATGGTTCCATGCATTAATTTGTAACCATGAGTTTTGAGGTTAAGTTTGAGTGAATGTAAAATATTTGGGTCTTCTAAGGCTATGGACATATCAGGATAGACATTGAAGTGGACAGGTCCATAACATAGACTTGTTTCAATGGCTCCCAAAAGGGAATCATTGAACTCAAGGAACCTTTGGTCACGAAGGGCTAACAACATAGAAGTGTTGAGTCCTTCACGGTGAAGGGGTTTGATGGCCACTTGGACTAAACCAATATGGACATAATTATATTTTCGGTCTTTGTATAAATCTTGTAGGGTAAGAGGATCAAAAATTTGAATTTCTTGTGTTTGAGGGGTAAAATTAATAGTTTGTTCTACGGTCTTGACTGTTTCGAGTCCGAACCAGTCTCGATCATAGAGATCATTTTTTGAAATTTTTGGCATATCCCAACTTCTAAGTCGTCGGTTAATTCTTGAGGTTTGTTCATCATAATCAAGCACATTAGAACTTGTGCTTGCCTCACCTGCCGATCTCATTGACATGGAGCGGGGTAAACGATTCATAATTTGAGAATTCTTAGTCTTGGGGTAATCACCTAGATCTAAGTTTTAAGATGGTATTTCCAACATGACTTGGGCACAAACGTGGTCTTACACTCTTCTGCCACTCCTCCCAAGAATTCAAAGGCATATACCGCGTCGAAAAACTTAAGAAATAAATTAATTACTCAAAAGAAAAGAAAACTTCAAAGAAATAAACCGAATCCACCACCACCGTGGCTCTGATACCAGATTACTGTAGGCTTTGATCCAATACTAATATTAGTATCGATATTGATATTAATACTGATATATATTAGCTGTATCAGACGTATCAAATGGGTTTTCCCACTTTTAATAAAAAAAAAATCAATTTTCAAACATTTTTACCCTTACTAAGAACCATTGCACTAATAGGATTCAAATACAGATTGTATTTTATTTTATTTTTTTGTTGTTGTTGTAGAAATATCAAACACGGCCAATTCAATACCGATATTTGAATTCATGGTTGAGTGTTGTGATGTAAGTCATTTGAATTGTTCCTGATGGACATATTTTTTAAACCCAACAACACCCCCCCCCCGGGCCCACCTCCTCCCTTCTTCTCCGGGCAATGTTTTGCAGTAGGGGCTAGATGATGGGAATATGGGGTTGAGCTTTTGGTTGAACTAAACCCTGATGAACTGGGCTTGGTTGAACTAAACCCTGATGGACTTGACTAAAGAAGCCTATATCCCAGGCCAACTAGGCCTGGATGAGCATTTGTCAAGTACTCACCACATCAGTCTCCACATTTTGACCATTTGATAGAAGAGTCATTGTATAAATCACATGTCATCGAAGATGATCATTTAAACTATGTAATCCAAAATTTATGTGATTTCTCCCCTTTTTGTTTTCATTAATATTTGTCAGAAGTTTTGTAAGATTGGACTAGGTTCACATATGAGACCCTGATTCGAGGGATTGAAATTCATTAAATGTGGAAAGAGAAAATGAATTCCAATCCTTCGGATCAGGGGTGTACGAGAGCAATCTCATACATGAACCTAATCAGAATGTAAGTTTTCCTTGACTGTATGGTGATCATCACTGCACAATTTAACAAGACCCCTGCTCCCCCTCCTCGAGTGGCCTAAATGGGTAATGTTGAACAGATTTTTATTTACTGCAGCTTTGGGAAAATTTAGTCCATATTTATTATTCAAATCATCCAAAAAGGGAATTGACTCTTTTATATAACTTTTGGAATGCAAGAAGTTATTGTGGCTTATAATTCAACATACAACTTCGACGCACTCAGCTTGTCATGTTAGATAGGCTCAAGTGTACTGAGTGGGTATAATATTAGTTTATTTACTGCCTAGCATTTTAATTAGGCTGACAATAAGAAAATTTAGGTTTCCAGCTAAGATGGCATGTTGAATGAAGCTGAAATTTGTCAGATGGTAAACCCCAAGTCTCTTGTCACTTGACAAACTTAAATATTTAAAATTTGGATAGTGATTCTTTGTCCGGGAGTGCAGCCATGTCAACATTTTGTATTCGATTCTCTCCTCCTTAAAAGAAGGGATATAAATGTCTTTTTACAGGAAGACAAGAAAGATATAAACACATGATACGTAGTATTGGCATAGGCCATGCTCCTAGACAAGAGCTCTTTTTCCCTTAAAAATCTTAGACTATTATGAGGGTGTATGGACATACATGAGAAAGTAGGTAAATGAATGAATTTGAGACAAAAATTAGAAAATGTGACGACTTTATTGTGAGGTCACTATGTGGTTGTGGGCCCATACTGATCTCACAATCGCATGAACCAGGTCATATCGGGGTTGAATGAGAACTATTCAACTTTCACTGAAAGCAATGAAGAGCACTAAACATCCCCGTGTGAGTGGCCTAATGTATGCTTAGTGGAAATTGAACTTAAGACATATGAGTTTATGATTCGTACCAAGTTCGTTGCTCAATAACTGCGCTACTCCCTTGGGTTAATGTGACCACTTTAGATCATTTGTTAATATGGAAGAGTTAGAATTACCACATCAACCTTCAACTTGGCACAATTAGGTACTTAAAATAATGTTATAAAGGCTATGCGGACTAGTAAACCTTTCACCATAAAAAATAACAGAGGTTACAATATATGTATATTTTTTTAAAGTAACAAGCACAGACTTATTATTTTCAAAAAGATTTTTGGTTTACTGTATAGACCACATAGGAAGGGCTTCTTTTATGGCTTAATAATTGCTTGAATGGGCCAACCAATGTTCCATGTTCATAGGTTAAATTTTGGCCTAAACGCGGCCCATGGTAAAATAAGGATTAGAAAATTACAAAGAAAATGAAACTTCTTGAAAAATAGTGCAGACAAATAGAAAGTTGAAAATATAACAAAAATATATATATATATTTTTTTTGTTAACTAAGGTATTCAGACCAATTTACACCCATCTCGACTAATCTTCAGGGAGATTAGCACAACAACCTATTACCACGATCTCCACTTAAATCCCCACAAGAACCTAAGACCGTGCGTTTATCCACGCAATCCCCAATTTGCCTTAACCATCTGGGCAATCCACAGATAAGTTATAAATAAAACATTAAACATGGAGGTTGATGATTTAATTTTCCTCTAAAATTTTAAAAATGAGTAACTAAGCCATGCTAAATCTATTCAATGGTCAGAATTGTCATAATACCCTTTGTTCTTCTACAATTGATTAGTTCACACAAGAAAGCCTTCCTGTGTGAACTGTTCAAATGAAATTTTCATTCCATTCAGGAGTAGGAAAAAATTTTTTTTTTCTATTATTTAGTTAACCAAGTAAGATCCTAATTTATGTTGCATATTTGTTCCATTACATTTCAACCTTCACTTTTCTTTTTTAAAACTTATTTGAAAAATGTTTTATGCACGTCTATGTACATACAAAGTCATACCTTCAAACTTTGAATGTGGAAAACATCTCTTCCCCCACCCCGTCCAACAGTTGAAAGGCAATGCATAAAACCAGGGTCCTAAACTTATTGAGTCGGAAAAATTTTGTTCCCCATATTAGTGTAATCGTACAATTTGATTAGTCATTGCCTAATCATTTCTATAATATGGATTCAAGGTTTATATATAATTCAAGTAAATAAACTTGTGTCCAACTCATTAGGGCAATATATTATCATCTACCCATAGCCAATCTCTGTTAAATGAATAAATTAACACCTTGGATCATTTACATAAAAAACTATGACTTCCAACTTTTAAGGAGGTAAGTCATTGAACAGATTCTGACAATTAGGCTAGTTAATTAAAATTTTCTGCTACATGTTACCTCCTAATTACATAGAGGTATGAGATGTTGCAATCATTTATGTAATGCAATGGGAGAGACTCCGAGATAAGCCCTTCAAATATAAAATAATTTTACTACTAAATAAAAAAATATACAAAGACTTGGTCACAAAAACTATTAAAATGATTTAGAGGACGCTATCATCTTTTTGTTTTTCTTGGTTAACAAATTAATAGTAAACAATAGAAAGGATACTGTAACGACCTCAAATTCAATCTAGGAGTTTGGTCATTGGTGATTCAAGATCGATTTCATTTTGGAAAATGAACCAATAAGGATTTTCACAAACCATGGAAATAAGCAAAATAAAATAAATACAAAGATTCAATTAATTCATAGAAATATGCAGCGGAAGTCTTATATACTAAATGACAAAATAAAAAGCACTTCTCACATAGGAAGGTTTAAAAAGAAATGACATTAAAAGTCCATAAGCCTTACTACAAACTTTAAAGGAAAAAAAAAAAAACTAAAAAAAAAAAAATCATCAAGAAACTAGAAATAGCCTCCACCCAAGTCAAAGCCACCCTCATCTTTGTTAGACCATAGATATGTAATAGACTCTTCATCTCCCTCTTCATGAAATTTAATCTCATCATCTGAAATTTTGTAAGGGGTAAGCTTTTGGGGAAGCTTAGTAAATGACAGAAATCACAATTTACACAAGTTTGAAAACAATAAAAATAAGGATTTCTTTTATATGAAATGTGATTTATTATTAAAAAATATATAAAATCTAAAAAAATCAATTAAACAATAATAGATATCACAAATCATGATCAATAAAATTTAACACCAACGTCCCATACCGTATTACAACTCACACCGTACTGTGGCCTAATGGCCTTGATCAATGTGTTAACCCATTCATATAATTCATAATCTCAATAATAGTTCCAACATATGAGGATGGAATGTGCCCCCGTACAATACTACGACTCACACCATACTATGACCTTGATCCACATCCATTTCATATGCAAGTTATTAAAATCACACCATTGGTTTTTATAAGGCATAAAACACACTCTATCATCCCGTACCATACAACAACTCAAATCATACAGTGACCTTGATTGATAGTAAGGCTTTCGCATAAACAAAATGTGTTCAATGATAGCATACATCATCCAAAAATCCACATAGGGACATAATGTAACAATCACAAATCCGAAAAGAAAATGAAATACATGTAAATCAAAATTTCTAATATGCTTTCATTTATTAAGCGTGAAATGCAAAACCCATTAAAGAGATAGAAATTTCATGAGAAATAAATTTATAATTAAACAAAAAAGAATAAATCATTTAATATATAAACATACAAATGAATTTCATATATCACATGTTAATAATTATATAAAAAGGAAAACCATGTGTAGAGAATGAATTAAACTACTTACAGCTTTCACAAAAGGTAAAAAAAAAAAAAAAATCTTTAGATATAAGGTCTTGAAATGAACGTCTCCTTCCTAATCAAACGAAGCTAAGGGAAGAGGTTGGACCTTTCTTCTTCTTCTCTTTCTCACTTGAATCACCAAGAGAGGGGCAAAAGATGAAGGTGTTCCACTCTCTCTCTCTCTCTCTCTCTCTCTCTCTCTCTCTCTCTCTCTCTCTCTCTCTCTCTCTCTCTCTCTCTCTCTCTCTCTCTCTCTCTCTCTCTTTTCAAAATCCACAGCCTTGTGAGAGGCTGCCAACCTACTATATTCTCTTTTTATTTCCCAAGCTCTCTTCTTAATTCACAGAAGGAATAAAATTTTTAAGGGCCAATCAGCTTTCCTCCATGTCAATTTGCTTAGCAAGGCTAAGAGGTGATGCCAAAAGTGTTACCCATATGCCCCCTTGATTACACAATTTGTCCCCCTTGATTAGATAATTTATCCCCACTTGATTTGAGTCTCACAAGGAACGGGAAAAAAAAATACATTACTAAGTTAGTATAATTAAAATGATAATAATCTAGGTGTCAAATCATAATTGTTTGAATTTGAATAATTAGCATAATAGGTAAGGATGTTTGAAAATCAACCATAAACATATAAACCAAATAAAGAAATAATGTGAGGTGGGGAGATAAAATATTATATTTAATATGATTTATAGCAGGCAAGCAATGGTAAGGCAAATTAGGAGTTTGTATAAGTGACCAACAACTAAAAATGCAGTTATGCCTCACCACATAGTTACCATAAAGGGTATGAGTCCAAAAAGGAATTTTACAATTCAAAAACATTTAAATACTTACCAAAACTAGAGTGGTGATAAGGCCAAAGAATCTTGGACTTTGGTCAACAAGTTTATATTTTGATCACCACATCATCCATTAAAAACATTGACTTTGACTGCCCCATCATCAGTTGACCCATCACTTTAGGTTAGGGTTGGACTAAGTCAAAGAAAAATCAGGAGTATTACATTCTAAGATATAAGATTGTAATGTCAAGTTATATGATAGTTTTACATAAAAATCTATTTTATAGAAAAAGGAGAGGGATAAACACATCGCCCGTGTGCAGTAAACTAACAGGTGTCACCAATATTGGGTGTGCTGGAGGGGTATCATAGAAGGGAGTAGGGAGATCATTTAAAGGAGAAAGACAGGATACATAATGGGCACTAGCTAGCTTATGGTACATTAATGGTGTGCCTAGCCTCTTTTTTTTTTTTTAATTACCAATTTATATTTAATAATATTTTGACGAGCAGTTAAATTAATCTTCAAATAAATTTTTTATGTGCCACATTTAGTGATTAGTGTATGAAATCTTCCTTGAAAGGACTGACCACAAGAAATCTTCCCAATACAGAGAAGAAGAACAATGGAAAGAATTGATACCTTGAATTAACTGATGCATATAGACAACTAAAGTTGATTAGTTTTGTTATGTTTTTTATTTTATTTTATTTTATTTTTTAAATAAAATAAAAATACATTAATTAAGAAGAGAATATACATCTAGATCACTAGTTAGAGAGATATTGTTTTAGTGTTCATGATTATAGAAGTTAAATGTTTTAGAAAAAAGACCACTTCGTTAGTAAGCTTGAGCCAAAATTTAGTGTGGGGAACAATATCATAGACATCCAAAAAAATTAAAACGACACTCCAAGGCCATGACATGATACTTTTTTCCAAAAGTAGTTGTTCTAGTTTCTCAGAATTACTCCAAACTTCTGCCACTTTCCATCCATTAATTTGTGCTTGTTGTAGTTTGTATAGAAAACTCATTGTAATTGTGTCAACATCTTTTCTTTCATAGATAGTTAGTAGTCAATAAGACACATTTTCCATTGACAATAATGCAACATGCCCATGCCAAAATGTTATCAAAGGAATTGTTGATGCTAGTGCAGATCATGATTGTAAAATCAAGTTTGGAGAGTGAGGAAAAGTAGGTTCAAGTTGTTGGAGTGTTACTTATTGACGTTGGACTGGTTTCCATTGTTGGTGAATCCATTGATTCGCAAGGACAAGGATAGAATAAGGATTGGGTTTATCATGGTTAAAAGTAATTTTATTTCTATGTATCCAAATGGAATAGCAAATAATAATAATAAATAAACAAAAAAAATTACTCAAATTATTCTCTAGGATTGTGTTAGAGTTTAATAGATACATAATAAGTTGCTTCGTTGGTTAGCACCTGTCTTGTCATAGGAGGCCATGGGACACGAGTTTGAGTCCTCCCCAGCGCATTTGCAGTGCTGGTTTCCATTGGCACCCTCCTTAGGTTCCGACCCCGACCCCATCCCTGCACACCCCCAGCTCAGGCTTCCTTGTGGATGCCCACCTAGAGGCCTATGGCCACCATTTAGTACGGATAACGAAAAAAGAAAGAAAAGGCTCATAATTTTTCGTTGTCTATTTTATAATGGTTGTAGCTAACACAGAGAACACATCACGTACTACAAATGACAAGTTTCTGAATGAGTGAATAGTAAAATCTAACTGATGGGACATTAGATGTGTGGCTAACCTAACAGTCCAGCAACAGTTTCCATTTTCCTTTCCTGCTGTGTTTGGTTGCTTTCTGGAAGTTTCCAAGAAAAAAATAAAACAAGAATCGAATTTTCCCCTACAATGTTTGTTGCATTGGAAATATTAAAAAAAAAGTGAGATTTTCCCCATTAATGTTTCCTACCTCTTTTTGTGAAATACATTTTGTAGGAAACACTTCCTCATAATCGTTGTGGAATTACAATGCGTTGGGTTGCCAACAAACAAAAGTTCTGACTATTTCGAAGCGGGTTTCAATTTCCATCAAAATCATTTTAGGAAAACAACCAAATTGAGTCTTAAAGCAGTATTTGACTTAATTTTTTTTTTTTGGGTAAATAATGAAGTGTTTGAATTGTTGAAATAAAAATATGCTGCCATACGGCTCTTTTAAATCTTAGTCTTAGAATTTAGAATTTTGAAATTCAGAACTTCATAATTTCACATAGACTGCTTGAACACTAGGAATTTGATGGGAAATGTCTCAAAATTTCATTTGGATGCACTAATACATAGTGTCAAGATTTCAAATGTAAATGAATAAAAAGCTAGCCTTTTTCCTTTTCGCCATTCAAATAAAAATAGACTTGATCAAAGATAATATGATCCTCCATTCAATTAAACAATTAAATGTTAAAAAAAAAAAAAAAAAATCCACTGTGCCACCTTTCTGAGGTTTGCATGCAGTGGAGAGAGGAGAGAGAGAAAAAGAGAAAAAGGGAGGGGGAGGGGAGGGGGAGGGGGAGGGGGGGGGGAGTGGGGGCTAAAGTTGACACTGAGAAGGGCTCAACTCCTACCTTGGTGGAGGCTTGCCGTACAATACTAATAAGATTTTGTTTGGTGAGATTAGTGTGGACATCATGCATGAGCCCTAAAACCTAAATCGTTAAATCAAATTTCTTGAAATATTTTCTCAAAAAATAGAAAATACGCATTCAATAGAAAATGGATAATATAAATGAGCATGCAATCAAACCAAACGTAAGATGTTTCAGATATACCTGGATCAAGGGGTGTCAAGTCTAGGTCCGTACTGACATGCCCAATTGGAAAAACTTAAGATTGGCCCGGCTTCTTTATTAAATATCTGGGCTTGAACCCGGATTGAGTAACTGTCAGTCATTTCTGGTGTGAGGGTCCAGCCCAATAGTTTATCGATCAAGGCAGATTGACTAATAACTCAATTTCGCTTGACATATTCAAAGCTCGTTTAGAGCCCATTTACTCAGTAAGGGTCCAGCCCATTCAGCCTGAGACCAAGACCGATAGACTAATTGCCCAACTCACAAACTCTCTCTCTCTAATAAAGAAATTTTTTATGTCAATATGCTTAAAGGCTAAACTACTTTTATGGTTATGAGAGAAAAGAACTGCAACAAAATTGTGACAAAACGTGGTTATCAGCTTATATATCGAGTCAAGTATACAAAACCTTGAGATTGGCAGCTTCATAACTTGCTATAAACTCGCCAGCATAGTTGAAGAAGTAGTAAGTGTTAGTTTGACACTTCGGAAATATAGTGCTACCTGCCATCATGAAAACATATATAAATCTAGACTTAGATCATCTGGACAACCTAAATAATATGAATATGTAAACCAATTAAGTGAATTGGGTCTTGTGTAAGTAAACATGAAGTCTTTATTTCCCATAGATATCTCATAACTTTCTTTATATTTACCTGACCAATGAGATAATTCAAGATTTATCAAGTATCTACCAAGCACGTTAGTAACATAAGCAATGTTGGATCATCTGCAAACTTGAGCGTACATTAGGCTACCAACAATAGATATATAAGGAATATCTTTCATTTGACCACACCCCCGATCATTCTGAAGACACTGAATTTTAGCGAGTCTATCATCTTTTACAACCGGTGCATTTGTAGGAGCACAAGCTTGTACATTGAATCTTTGTAGAACTCTTATCAATATAGGCTTTTTTTTTTCTGTTGTAAATATATAAGACCCCAAGGAAAGTTGAATTCATAACCTTTTAATTGGGAGGTGTTGGTCCTTGTCAACTGAGCTGCCCCTTGAGATCAATATAGGCTTTTTGAAACAAACCTGAAATATCATAGGATTTGTTACGATGTGTCTCAGTTTTTTATGTCAATATCACCGTGCACATAATAATCTTTTCATCGACTCCTTTGTCATTAAAATGTTTTTTCAGAAATTAGTTAACCCTAATCATTCCCTTTACAGTGAAATCATCATATGGATTATTTTTAACATATGAAGAACACATTGTTCATAAGCATTTCGATGAAATCATCATCTGAATTATTTTTTTCAACCCTATTAATGCCAAACTGAAACACTTACCTTAAACCATCTAATGTCATTATTACTTTAAGGAGAAAACATAAGCGAAGAACAACCTAATTTACCATGTCAATATCACCTTATAATAAATTTATCATCGACTACTTCATCATTGAAGAACTTTTTCAGCAACTAGTTGACCTTGTTCCTGAGCCTTTCGGTGAAACCATCATATAAATCATTTAGCTTTTGACCAAACATCAAGTGATGATCTTATAAGTTCATGTATTAAAGATTAGAGGATAAGAACACTAGGAACATCATATGGGTGTTCTGCCAACCATTTCAAAGAAAGAAGAGTAAATGATCATGAAGCTTTTCTGCATGATATCAGTTAACGCCGCCCTTCCATTCTTTTTAGAATCATGACTACAGTCTCTTCCATAAACTAAAATACCCAAAATTCCTTCAAACATATAATGGCCTTTCTTCAATCAAATAAGAAAAAACCCATTTCAAGAGAACTTTATACTGTTACTTTTTCGGTTTGAGTGGTAGGGAAATTTAAGAAAGTGGATTGTTGATTTGACAGAAACTTTTTTCTTGAAATAATTGCATAAGAAAAAAACAAAATTAGGCTAAAAGGCATTAGTGGGTAGAAATGAAAATGGAGTCTTACGGTTTACAAGTAGAATCATAGTATTTACTTGAGGCTCTGCATTTGGTGTTAATTTGTCATAATTAGCAGTAAAGAAAATAAAATAAGTCAACCCTTCAATCAAGTTTACATTATATTCCCAAACTGAAGTTAAAGTGATGAGAATTTGATTTGAAATTATGGTTTTCTGGTTATTCACATTGTCTCCTCCTATCAATCAAAAGAGTGATTGGTGATTCAGAAAAAGAAAAAAGAAATAGTTTTACAATAATTAAGAGTTTTAATGACGAATTTTTACTCCTTTAAGGCTATGTTTGGAAATAAAGAAAAGAAAAAAAAAATTAACCCTAAGGGATTAGCGTAGTTGGCTTGGAGGGGACACAATATTCCGCCTGAGGAAGCGAGGTCCCGTGATCAAACCTTCGCCGCTGCACCTAACTTCTTGGGGTCACAACACGAGAGTTTTCATCTCGGACTGACCCAGTCTTGTGTAAGCGGTATTACAGTGACCTGAGGGATTAGTCAGGTCAAAGATTTGGACACCATGATTTTTTAAAGTCCTTAGTGGCGGTTTTCTTATTCATTGAAAATCTGCCAAGAAAACTGCCACTAAATGTGGTGCAACTATATCTTTGTGACGGATTTTTATTATTGCCCATATACATACCCTTTAGTGTGTGTCATCTCTAAAGTTTATACATTTAGCAACAACATGCCAAGGGACATTACATTGCGGTATAGTGTCTTGTATTCCATTGCAATTTAATCCAGGGAGTACTGGTGCAGGCCCCCCAAAGCACGGTGGTCCTGCTTGAGACTCCTTTACTGAGGACAATTTCATACTTTTTGGTATTAGGGTTTTTCAGTCTATATGTGTAACGAGGTTCTCTTTCTCTGTAAGCAATCTTAGAGAGGTGTGAGGACGAGCATTGTAGCCCTATTCTCCATTGATAGTGAAGCATGGTTCTCATCTCACCAAGGACGTAGGAAATCTTGCCAAACCTGTGCATTGTTTTTGGGTTGCATGTCAATACTTTAGGCGCTTGAGATCTCACAAGATTCCAAGCCAAGAAAGAGGATAACAAGCCTGACCCTGTTTCACTCCATGTGATAAGCGTTAGTTTTTCAACAAGGTCACCACTCCCTTTTAGTCTTTTAACAATCTTTGGGAGAGCACTATAGGTTGCAATCAAGACACGGGAAACATCAAACCTAAGACACCAATAAACTTCATAGATGATAGAAGATACCTTTTCCATTTGATCTAGTCCTTTCATACTTGATTCTGTCTCCATATATGAAGAGCAACAATTCATGCGGATGCCAACAAAGAAGAAAACTCACAGTTTCATCAACTCCACCAATGGCATTGCCTTCAACAAGAATAAATGAAAACTGCAAATTGGGAAGAGATCCACCTTCGACATTACCATCAATAGACACTCATACCCAATAAATACATAAGCTACTATATTATTTATATTTGAATCTAGGCCTTGCTAGGCATCCCAGCTAATTTGATTATAAGAAAAAAAAAAAATTGGACAAGTAGTCCAAACCAAAGACTTAAGTGATCTTGCACCTTTTTTAGCCAGAATATCCACCACCTTATTTAATTCGCTAAAACAATGTGTTATCCTCCATGTGATTGATTCTAAGAAAGAGGAGAAGTGTCTCCACTGCTGCTGAAAAAACCAATCTAAAAAAGCAATGGTGTTCTATGATCAGCTCTCATAGTATCATTGTGAACTAAATTTTTCTGCTTTTCTCGTTGTAGAGAGTAAGTCAGCTAGAGTAGCTCTATCAGCTCAGGTAGAGTATCATTCTGCCTAAGTAGAGTAGAAGTCCCATTATCAATCTCTAACTTGATCATTTTAGCCACAAGAACTCTGCATACATGATTTTCCTCCAAGTCCAACAAGAGTTAGAAGGACAAGAAAAAATTCATATAGAATCCTTTTTTAGGAATCAAGAGTACATCTAGTCCACCCAGATATTTTCCTATTTCAGCCAACTTCCACACCATTTGAGAATCCCATACATATTAATCTCCTTGACCTTCCTTAAACCAAGCCTCCTCATTAGGAAGGCAGACTGAAGCCTAGCTAATGGTGTGTAGAAATTTGTTATTATCATTGTCTTCCCACAGAAAAACATGTGTCCAATACGTACATGTAAGAGTTCTGCATGACTAACCTTTACAACTCCTAACAATCAACATATGCAATAACTTTTCTTCTCACAGTTAAAGTCTTTTATGGAGGGCAAGCCTATGGCATAATGGTTAAGTTGCACTATTGCAAAATGTTAGTCACAAGTTCAAAACTTTGAAACAACCTCTTTTACAAAGCAAGGGTAAGGTTGTGTACACTTGCCCCTCCCAGACCCTATAGTAGCAAACTAGTAGGAGCCTCATGCATTAGACACTTCATTGGAAGATGACTTACATCTCAGCTTCTCCTCAACCTCATCGTAAACCAGCCTAGAATTACATGGATTTTTGTTGATTAACACAAAAACCCAACATTCAAGACAGAACCTCCACAACCAAGGTGAATACATAAAGGCACATTGGACATCCCTGCTTATTGTCGACTCTGCTATTAAAGAAACCTATATGGCTACCATTCACCAAGATAGAAATATGAGTTGAAGGGATGCGGTGAAACACCCAACATACAAAAATTGCGGGGAAGTACAACTTCACTAGTACAATATCCTTGAGAAAATTTCATCTCTGAGAATCGTAAACCTTATGAATATCAAGCTTCATCAAGGCAGTTGAGGGATTGAATTTCCTCTCAAATTCCCCCACAAGCTCATTACATAAGAGAATATTATCATAAATATTCATGCTCCTTGATGAAAGCGAATGGATTATCACTAACCCATGCGGTCATCACTCTCTTTAGTCCATTGGCCAAGATCTTAGCAACGAATTTGTAGAGAAGGTTACAAAAAGCTATTAGTTTGAAACAAATTTGTAAAGAAGGTTACAAAGAGCTATTGGTTTGAAATTTGAGATAGAACTAGCTCCCTCTACCGCCCTTTTTATTATTAATGTAACTTAATGATTTGGTACCTCATATCTAGATCTAGCAAGTTGTTCCGACATCAAGAGCAAGCAAGAGATTTCATTGCAAATTGAAACAATCTTCAATAAGGTTTTCTATGATCAAAGGATGTGTTAAGAATGAAAATTTTCTTCTTACAATTCAAACCATTAAGTATGGAATGGATAAAGAAAGTAAAAGGAGGGATCCTCACAAACAACTTGCAATAGTTGATACACTTTAAATAAACCTCCAAAAACAATTTGGGGAGAAAAGGGATTCAAGAACAGAAAGCTGGGGAACACAAAACCTTGTATTCGCTATATATCTCTTCTTTTCACATCAAAAGACATTGATAAGATAAGTCAAGCTTTTTTCTTTCTTTTTTTTTTTTTGAAGAAAGCTTTTTTCTTTCTCACCCCACTTCTTTTTGCTTTTCTCTCTTGTCATCTTTCATTCATTTTATTTTTTCTCACGACTTGAAGCTTTTTGTGTTTTCCTTTCAGGAATTCCCAAAAAACAAACGAGGCGCTTGAATGATTTTTCCCACTTTGAAAGATAAGAGAATGGAAAGAAGAAGAAAAAAAGAGGTCCCATCTTATATCAACTCTCTTGCAAGGCTTTTCAGTCATGTCTGAGACACGTACTTGTTTCGACTGTTGAGAGCTTCTGTTCCTCTACTTTCTGTCCCATCCACCAGTATTCCAAAGAATGTGGGTATCATGGGTCTGTTCAAAATCAACCAACAGTCTATACTCTTTTCCTAATCTGCACTGTAATTCTGGTAAATAACAATAAATATAATAGTAGAATTCCTCTCATCATATCATATGATACTGGAATTTAAGGTTTATTACTGCCAGTGAATGAATTGCACCACAAGACTGTAACTAAAGTTGTCTTAGTGGCTTTGCTTCAGTTTTCCATAAACCCCTCTCCTACATTATGTAATGGGAAAAGCTAGTTGTTCCCTGTCCAATCAAAGAGGCTGAAGGGATCTAAGGCCTTATTGTCTCTTTCTTCATCCATTTTCTCACCATTGAATCCTTGAGAAAGTAAGAGATTTAGAGGGTCTGGTTCCAATTCTGCCAAATCAGCAAAGAAGCTATCAGACTGATCAGAGTCTGGAGGTGCCGGCCGATAACTCTGATGGAAACCTTGACTGAATTCATTGTTATCCATGTCTTCTGCCTTGTCTAATTCAGTCATCTCTTCCTCCTTAATAGCTGTAGAGACTGTTGATCCCCCTGGAACAGTTGGTGCCACACTATGATCACTATTGTTTTCCTTATGTTCTTCCTTCAAATTTGTGGATTTTGAGGCTTGTGAAGATGGTGAGCTTTTTGAAGCAGTGTTATTCTTTGCAGGCTGAGACCTGGATGAGCCAGCAAGAGCATTTCTCTGAGTTGGCCATGGGTGATTATGTTCAGAAGTGTAGGTAATGACCAACATGTTGGGATCAGTTCGACTCCTCTCCACTTGTTTCCTTGCAGAACAACCTTTAGAGCTGCTGCATCTATAATAGCCCCTGGGGAGATTTAAATATGACAAACAAAAATCAAATTAACAACCCAGTTGCTAAAACTTGAATCTAATTTACTGCAAAATGTACATTTATTCATGTAAAGTTTTCATCCCAAAAGTTCGAATTGGTAAGTGGAGGGACTCCTAGGTGTATAAAGGGGTTGTAGGTTAATTTGTCGACGTAGGACTAAACTCCCTACAACAGGGTTTGCATTTTACAAAATAAACTCATTGTACTCGCGATGTATATGGGTATCTAAAAAGAAAAGAACTTCCATGATCAACAAGTTACTAATGGGAGAAAAAGGCCTATGGTGTAAGGAAGTAATTAATTAATAAACTGTCTTAATAAAGAAATTTTGGAGGCCATCAGCAATTCTATTCAAGCTAATAATTTGGATCTTACCTTGGATATGGAGAACCTTTGATGGGTTTCTGGCCATACTTTCTCCATGCCCAGAGATCTGATGGCACTACTTCTCCACTAGGCCTGCTGTTTGCAGCTGCTGGTGCTGGGATGCAAACCACCTTCTTTGCCTGACTCTTTCTGAACAACAACAAAAGCAAGGTGATAAGTATTGGTTTTTTGTAGAATCAAAGAAATAGAAAGAATAATTTCTAATAAATCTATAGTATTAATCTATTTCTTTTTTATTACCTGACAATTCAATCAGAATGATAAGCTCTAAAACTCCTAAGAAAAGTAGGTAATTGCATATGCAGTGAGTGCTCCATCTGGCACTAGCACTTACAAAAAAAAAAAATAAGAACTTTTAGTGGGAAGATAAAAAGTGCTTTGGTTTTAGCTCAGAAAGATAAAGTGTAAACTATGTAAGGCCAATATCAGTGACAAGAGATTGATCCTTTCAGTCAGACTGGCAACTTCAAAGAAACAAAAGGTGGGCTTGGAAACAAAATTTGCAGTTAATTATATTATAACTAATTAATGTCACAACTGGCAGAAAAGAGCTTTTAAGACCATATACAAAGTATGTTTTTGGTGATAAAGTTGATAGAAAAGGACCCCATCTTTAAATCATAAAGCTTCTGATAATTCTTCCATCAATTCAGACAAGATATCTCATTTTTAGTCATCCCCAACAAACTCAACCTCTTAGATTATCACCATATAAAGGGAAAATAAATATTAATAATAATTAGTAATTACAGTAATTAAAATCATAACAAATATGGCCATAATTATAAAAAAAATTGTTTTAATCCATGATAATACTAGTTGTCATCAATGGTAATTAAGTGTTTAGAATTTTTCATAGATCATAGGAAACTAATTCTAAAATCAAAATTGTGATCAGGAAAAATTATTCCTTACCTTCTCTTGATACCAGGATTCCTTGGTGATGGGATCTGTACCACTCCATTCTCAATTGAGCAACCTGTGGAGCTGTTAACCCTTAGTATATCACTAGCAGCTAAGGAAGAAGAAGAAGAAGTCTTAATTCCCCTAGGTGAAGCTGCCATCGCCGACAAGTCATGTGGCGAAACCGGTATTGCTGTGTTAGGTGAGATCTGAAGCATCCTTGAGAAGATACTGCAAGGCCTCATCTCTTCATCCAAAATCTTCTGAGAAAGAAGATTACCAGTAACACTACTAGCACTAGTATCTTGCATATTCATCTGAACAAGGCCTGTATTAGAATTTGATGTATCAAAGCCTGCTGCTATTCCAAGTTCTTGAAGCAATGAATCTCGCGAATTAGAATAAGGATCCCCGAAATCATCATCGGCCGCGGCGGCCATCGTCAAAGACTGAAAATTGGTGGATTCTGAAGGGAATTGCCAATCTAAAATTGGGTTGTTTGTAGTACTACTTCCAGTTCCAGAGCTGCTACCACCTGCACGAACTATATCTGCTAAATCGCCTTGATAATTCTCCATCCTTTGCCAAGATAAACTACACATATTTATAAATAAACAAGTGTAAGTAAAAGGAATCTGATTTCATTGGACTCTGGTTTTTGATTAGTTTCTAGTTTCGAGTTTCGAACACAACAAAAGTCAAAAAATACATGAAATTATATTCTGTTTTTGGGATTTGATTGAGCTGGAAATCGAACTGGGGATGATGATGATGATGGGTCTTGCTGGGGAAGCCAAAAAAGCAGATCGGTTGGGAAGGTTGAAACTGATGTTGTTCTCAAAAACAAAGAACCAGTTTTCAGACGAGAGAGAGAGAGAGAGAGACAGAGAGACAGAGGTGATTTCTTACTCATATAATCTTCCAACGCTGACTTTTCATCATATCTCTCTTCTTCATACGCAAAGAGAGAGAGAGAGAGAGATTTATGGAGTATTGAACTGGGTGGGTTTATCATTTAGCATCAGAAGGGTCAAAATCTCTCCGCAATAGTTAGTTTGATTTTTTTTTTTTTTAATTAATATATTTTATTTAAGTATTGAAATCTCTCTGTCAATGACAGAAGACCTTTCCAAAGAGTCATTTTTAAATAGATGCTGGGAATTATAAAAAAGAAAAGGAGGCGGCAAGTAGCCGCATTTCTCGGTTGGAACATTTCGAAACGAGGTACCCATTTCATTTCATGGCAACTGGCAAGTTGCTCCCTCCACCCCCCTTAAAAAAAATAATAATAATAAATAAAAATAAAAATCTATTAAGCATTGGTAGAGTTTCAATAGTTCACGACTACTAATTATTCTCAGAAATAAATCAGTACGGTAATAGTTTTATTCAGCTTAGGGCCATTTGATTTTGTTTTCAGAAACAGTTTTTTTTTTTTTTTTTTTTTTTTGTTTAAAAATAAAAAAACACCTAAAAATCGTTTGATTTTTCTGTTTCATTTCACTTGTTTTTTGAAATAAAAATATAAATTTAGGCCTATTTATGTGTTTAGAAACAGGAATGAAGAAACAATTTTGACTTATTTTTTTATTTTTAGAAACAAGTGAGAGTGATAAAAATTATGAAAAATCTGATACTTCACTCGACCTACCCAACCTCAATCCATTGTTGAAACTTCTCATTATCCATAAGTGATGACTCTAACCTGGTTGTGTGAATTGCACAGTTTTGAACTGGCTTCATCCTTTTGAAGTTCATCTCCTTTAAACATATCTACAACTCCAATGTCGTGCATTCACTCGTGTCTTGAACCCGACTACATTGTTGAAAATGTTTTGGGAAACAAAAAAAGTATACAGCTTTTTGTAATTCCAAAAATCGTTTCTTGGTATAGAAATAAGAAGAAAAAAAAAACCCCCCATTTTTACTATTTCTAGGCACAAAAACAGTAAAAATAAAATCAAAGGGCCCCTTAATTTGCATTGTTTCCGTTTTATTTTATCATAATTTTCATATTTTCACTCTTGCAAATTCTATCTTTTTCTTTCAATTTATATTAGGCTTCTAATGTTTTAGTCTTTCACCACTTCTTGCTCAAACAAAACCTATACTGTAATATACATACAGCAGCCATGGCATTAATTGTTCTTTATTTTATCTCTCTCTCTCTCTCTCTCTCTCTCTCTCTCTCTCTCTGAAGGATTTTGTTGATGAATCCTTAAATAAGTCATGGTCTTTGGATTCTTTCTGTACAATCCATAGGAGTGGATTGATTGGCTGGGTAATTATTGGATCTAATAAATTGTTTATGTATCCTCCAAAAGTCATGACCACAAATCCAAATTGGTGGTCCATCTAAGTTACAATGATGAGTTTTTAAAATTTTTGAAGTTGGTTTATTTAAGATTTAAGTTATAGGAATCTAGTCGAAAGCTTCAAAGTCAGCGGATTCAAAGAGACTTACACAATAAAGAAGGGAATTAAAATTCTGCAATTCCTTACTAGTGAAAAAAAATGTTCAATTATTTATGATAGAGAGATCATCAAAATCATGAAACGAGGCTCTAGATAGTAATTAGGTAGAAAGAGAAAGAAAATGAGCCACAAAGTAGAAAAATTGTAACAAAGATAAGTGAGATCTATAGAGAGAATTAGAAAGAATTGGCATATATAGTATTCAAGATATATATAAAAGGCATTCTAGTGTTTTTCTTCAAAAACCATTCAAAAGTCAATGTAAGCTGATGACTTCACTTACCATATAGCAAGCCTTGCACTCGTGGGGTGGAGCCTTTCTTTCTTTTTTTTCAACCATTACAACAATTCCCTGTGGTACCCACCAATTCATTTTAAGCAATTTTCTGATTATTCTGAATTTAGCTTTTGATTGGGCCAGGGGACTCCACTAGGGTTCAAAATGATTAGGGTTTTACTTTTATGGGTTTGTAGATATCTTTGGGGAAAGTAGGTAGTTTTAATTATGAAGTCAGTTAATTTTAGAGTTCAAATTATGCTCTTGGCATTACAAGGTTTAGTTATGGACTTATTGGAGGTTAAGGTTTGAAAAAGATGATTAATATGATTAGACTTAAGTAATTAATTAGGGTTTTTTAAGATTGTCGGAAAGAACAAAGACATAAAGTTTTGCTTTAAAAGTCTAAATAAATAGAATGTGAGGGCTCTTTTTGTAAAAAAAAAAAAAAAAAAAAAAAGATGTGGAGTTAGAAAGATATATCTTTGGGTTCAAAAGAAGTGTTTCTTTTGGAGGGTTGAGTGTGTGAAATGCTAGATGACATGAAAGCTTTAGATCATCAGAGTCGTGGCATTTCAAAATATTGAAAGTTAAAGAGGTGTTAACCCTTATTTTTTGGATAATATATTGGGGAAAAGTATTTTTTGCATTCCTATTGGAATAATTTATGAGGAAGGGGAGTGTTGGGTGTGGGGTAGGGGCAGGTGGGGATTTACTCAGCATTTGTGTGATTGAAGTTTTCAATGAGCCAATGATCATTGGGGAATCACCGACCTCTTCTCTTGGTTTGATGGGACCTTTTAAGAATCTTCTATGACTTATCTTTCTCTTTCAATCAATCTCTCTCTCTCTCTCTCCACTTCAAATTCTTGGTTTAGAATTACATCAGAAGACCATTGTTGCCAACAAATCCAGTCCCTACCTCCATTTCCTCACTTCATCTTGGTCCATCCACAGCTCTCTCTCTCTCTCTCTCTCTCTCTCTCTCTCTCTCTCTCTCTCTAACACACACAAACACACTCTTCAAGGTAAGATAATGTCAATTGCAATTATGATAACGAGGGATCTATGATCTTCTGTCCACCCTAATTAATACCAATATGAAGCTGTGAACTAATTAATGAGATATGGTATTAATGCTTGGTCATTAATAGTGGTATTAATGCTTGGTCATTAATAGTGGTCTAATTTAATCCATCAGACTGGTCTTGTTAGTCCTCATTCTCTTACTTTAAGAACTTAGACTTATATGAACCAATCCTAATTGGTTTGTTATGGATCACTATGGTTATTAGAGTGGTCCGACTCTTAGAAGCAAACCATTAATTGGCTTCCAAAGATTATCACCTCTCCACGTTCCTGCATGACTACCCACCCAATGTCCTCACTAGAGAACAAAGTTTACACTGGGATTCTCTCTCCCTCTCTCTCTACTTAACTTCCCCAAGAATCAGAAGCACCCTTCCATGTGATGCAGACCCATAATTAAATCACTATTATATATTAGTTTGTCATGACCCATTACCACATTACAATACCAACCCCCTTATTGCTGACTATTTGGGTTCTTCATTATATTAATCAAATCCCTGAGCTTAGAGTCATGTTTAATGCCCACTTAGTTCTTGCCTTGTAACACTAATCCTATCGATTGACACGCAATCAGTTACATAAGCATTTTGATGTCAAATGATGTCACCACCTACCGGCAAGCTCACCGATAATATCGATCAATTGTGGCCGTCCAGAAAACTTTTTGCCACCTTTCATTTGCCCTAAAAGTCACATTCTAGATCTCCTTGGACAAGGTCAAAGGATGTCCTACTTGAATTAAGTTAACCCATCTTTTGGGAGACTGGTTATGCCAGTTTTATTTATAAATACTTTTTTTTTTTTTAATAAAGGTTTTATTTATAAACACAACTAAGAGCCTAGCAACTAATCTTAATCTCTAGGCTTAGTTGGGAAAAACCCTAAAACTACATTTTTATTTTTTTGGTAAATAAACCCTAAAACTACATGCATGTGCGTAATGTAATGGACACTTCCCCAGGTAATTAAAACCCTAATATGAAGCTAAGTGAGATGGGCATCTCGATAACATAAGACCTATGCCATGAAATATACAATATCTTGGGAAACTCCAAATCAAAGCTTCCATAGCTTTCTTTCCCCATCTTTGTATGTGATTTTATTAAATTTATGGATGATATAATAAGCCTCGGATTGTGTAGCACGTGGCTCTTTCCCATGTGATCTAAATGGCTTTGCTTCAAATGAGAAGAACTTAAAAGCTTTTGGCCTTTATTTAGGGGGATTATTTAGAGATCCCAAGCCCCTTTAATTGCATTCCAAGTCCAAAAACCAGGGTCTCTCCTACACACCTGTTCCCTATTCTATCTTCTCTGTCACTAAAACTCAAGGCAGATCTACCAAAAAAAAACCCTCAAGGCAGATCACAAACGACAAAGCTTCAAATATTAAGAACAATGGGCCTTTATTTTATGTTCTGAATGGCACATGGTTAAGATGGATTGGACTTGTAACAGGATTTTATGGAACCTACTAGTCCTAATATTTTTTTCTCTATACATTCCATATGTATGGTTTCATAGTTTTTCCTTTAATACATGCTTTTATTTTCCATAAAGAATGCACTATAATAAGGATTTTACCAATGCAATTAATGTTTCATATATAGCATGGATTAGAGTTGATTCTATAAAAGTATAAGTACATTTTGGCTGATCAGTAAAACACATAAGCTGTGTTTGGTATGCATTCTTGGAATGCATTCCAGGTTTGTAATACATTCTAAGAAATCATACCAAACGTAGCCTTAATCTTCCACCTACGATCTTAATTAAAAATCTGGACTCATTATTTTTCTTATTAGGTAAATATCTGGACTCACTATTTATTTAACGTATATTTGTCATCTCATCTTTTCAACCTCAACATTTTATGGGTCCCGAGCATCATATCCCTGAAGTTCTCTACTCTAAAACATGGTTAAAGAAAATGAATAATAAATCTGCATTTTGAAAGCATTTGAAATTGTAAAGTGAAATTTTTAAACTAAGATTTTTTTTTTTTTAATAATTTCTTGGAATAAATACCAAATACAACCTAAGGCTATGTTTGGTATGCATTATTGGATTGCATTCTAGGTCAAGAATGCATTTCAATAAATCTTATCAAATGGAGCCCTAATCTTCCACTTATGATCTTAAACATATGGACTCAGTACTTATCTAAAATTAATTCCTTATCTCATCTTGTCATCAACCTCAATGTTTTATGGGTTTTAAGCAGCCAGGCCCTTGAAGATCTCAACTCTAAATAGTGGTCAAAGAGAATGAAATATGCAATTACTTTACTTTGAAAGCATTTGGAATCATACAGTGGACTTTTTGAATTAAGACTGCTTTTGGTAAGTATGACCACCATGTCAATCTTAGAGGCGCACATCCCTGTGTCTGGGTGCAGGGACCTCTCTCAAACAAAAAACACTTGCACTGCAATGTATTATAAACCTAGAATGCATTCTAATAATGCATACCAAATGCAACATTAGTGTAATAACTAGACCAAACAACTATCATAGCGGATTGACAAGAGGTGATTAGGGGTTCATTTAATAGTGCATCATGTATCTCAGCAAGTGCATTGCAAGAAATTCTTCATGATACCTTTTTTTCTGATAATGTGATCTTTTGTATATCTCCTAATTCTTTCAATATTAATAAAGGGCGAGATTCCTTTCAATGCCCATGTGTAGTTTTGAGCATGAAGGAGGGTATTATGAGAACCCAAGCACATAGGTGGTGATTAGGACATTTTAAAGGAGGATGAACAGCGATATGGGTGTGGGAGGAGCCGCCAGCCTACAGTTTCACCAAAAACTGGTTTCTTTGCAATTCTTTATTAATTAGTATAATATTATTTCCTTCCCCCCCCCCCCCAAAAAAAAAAAAAAAAGCATCATGTGAGAATGAATCACTGGTTGGTGGGGAAGTAGGAAGGTCAGAGGCCAAAAATTGATCATGAAATAGGTCTGCCCATGACCTAGTAGTCCCTAGAAAATTTGGTCTGGTCTGGTCCGATTTTGAAAATTGACAGAAAAAGTTGATGAAATGTTAAGATTATCACCTACTCTTTGAGAGAATATAATACTCCTAATAGTGAATCAAAGCTTATAAGATATTCAGTTGTTACCAGCAGATTACAATAATACTCATTATATATGGAAGGTTGACAATAAGCTGTTGCGCCCCTTTGGGAGGCAGATGAGAATACTAAAACTGGGATTGATAAACTTAGTGAACGGTCACAATATGGAGAAGATCAGTGGCTTAGCCCAAGAGAAAAAAATAGAACTATTATTTATACTTTAGCGGTTCAAAAAAAATTAAATTTCAATTCTAATAACCAATTGTTGCCCAACACTGTCACTTTCTCTTAATTTGCTCTTTCTTTTGGTGGAGTTCTGATTGGATGATTGTCCCGGCATATTTCATGTTGGCAAAAACTTGAGCAGAATGGTATGCTGATGATAGAAAGCAGACACCTACTTAAAATAGATTGACAATGATTTATATATATATATATATATATATTTTTTTTTTTTTTTTTATTGAGAAATTATATGTACTTAACATTTAAAGAAATACATCTGAGATACCTCACGTTTGAAATATTGTGTAATACGGTATTATTTTTTCATGATTCCAACTTTACCCATTACCTATTGAAACGCTCAATTCCTTCCTTGAATGAGCTTCCTCGAATTCTTTCTTTCCCCAACTGCCACCATAACAAACCTTTTTTTTTTTTTTTTTTAGGGCGGGTAGTGGAGGATGGAGGGGCTAAATTTGAAATTTGACTGTTGGATAGACAGAATACCCCTTCAATGGACCACAAGTCAAATTTTATAGTCAACCACTAACTCATGACCACCACCATATGTTTTGAAATTTTTCCTTTCACACTATAAATTAGTTGCATGTTAAACATATTTTTAGTTAAAATTTTGAGTTTTCAATTATTACTAAGAGCTTCATGCAGCCATGTAAGGGAATTCATTTGGATTAATAAGCTTTTCATGTGTGAATACATTAGATATGGAACCATCAAATACAATTGTTATTAAATTGAGGTACATATGTAACTGAAATAGTGGCTAGAAGTCAACTTAGCGGATACTTGTTCACTGTTAACCCATGAACATGTTGTATCGTGATCAGGGGTAGGGCGTAGGGTGCAAATTCCTTTCTCCTTTACCCTTGTAAGGTCGGTCTATGAGCCTTTGTGGCATCAACTCAAATATTTATCTGTTAGAGTGACTAGTATGAGGCCATATGATTTTCTTAGGATATTCCTTGTTGAGATATGAATATACCTTGTCTTCTAAAAAGTATAAACATTATCAGGAAAAATAAAAATGGTTGTTTCTTGCAATTTCGATGTTGCAATACCTGCTTGATCTAATTAATTTGGTACCTATTGAGGATTTTAATTCATTTGCGATTAATTCTGATAGCAAGAGGCCTTATTTTAAACATCCCATGTGATGTTAAGAGTTACATTTTGATCTTTGATTAGAGTTTCAATAAGGGAAGGAGGTGCCTTTGGTTTTGCTTAATTTATGTAATCCTGAAATGTAATTGGTTTGTGTATGAGGAGGAAGAAAGGAAAATTGCTTAGAAGTCAAAAGAGGTAAAGACAATGGCATCCATTGTAGGGATTGATTAAGTGAGCTGTGGGATTAGGAGCTCAAAATCTTATTGGGTTTTAGGTGCGAAGTGAGTGTCTGGTTGATACATGCATGGAACTTATTTGGTTATTGGTCTATCTAAACCCTATATGGATACCTAACCCCCCCCTCCCAAAAAAAAAATGTTAATATTAAAAGAGAGATGTGTTTTTGGCTTCTGTTTCCTTAATCCTTTATGGGAAGGAAAAATATTTGCTTCACCAATTACTGCTCTGTCTTATCTACAACCCACCCTTCATGATGTTTAATAAAATATTTGCCCTCAATGAAGCCTTCACAAAACCATGAATTTGACATAAAATATTTGGCCTTGAGGATTTAGGAATAAGAGAGAAAATTAGATAGTTCTTTCTCCTATCTAATTTCAAAGCAACAGCAAAGTTCTCACCACTCCTCTGCTTTAAGTGATGAAATAATTCATGGGCTCACATTATATTCCCAAATATGCTTCGGCCCACAAAGGCTCATTAGGCAAGCTTACTATTATAAGAAAGGGCTCCCTAGGCTGCTAGTGTGGGAGGGGGGAGGGGAGAATCTCCCGTGCCGCATCAATGGTGATTCAGGAAAACATTTTCCCCGATCCTAGCTTACAAGTTGAAGATATTTTGACTAGTCAGGCCAAAGGCTTGAATACTCATCATTAACAAAAAAAAAAAAAATCTCTTTGAAATCATTATAGAGCCAAATCTTGATTTTGAATCAATATGTCTATTTTTATATTGGGCTGATGTCTTCTAAATGGTAATAATGTATTGAGCTATAGGGTGGTTCTATTAATTGAATTTTTTATTTATCTTGTGCTAGTTTCAAATATGGTTACTATACCCATAATTTTTGGAGTATAGAACTGATGTCTCCTAGATGCTGGTCCAGAAAAGAAGCTGAAACATTCAGCACTTGAAAGTTTTAAATTTGGTCTTCTAATCGTGGACTCAGTTGTGATAGTATTTAATAATCTTCTTCTATTGAGTAAATCTTATATTTTTAAAATTATATGTGGGACAAAGAATGCTATTCAATCGCATGGCCCCTATGCTTAGATATAGAGCACATGAGTTTACCACTTAACCCCTTCATGTAAGGGTGTCATTAGATTTGGTTTGGGTTTGATTCAAGATATAAGATATAAAAATCAAGCGGAATGAAGCCATGAATAAGAACACATTTTAGAAATAAAAATGGAATTGACTCGGTCAGTTCAGTTCTCCCAAATTCATTAGTGGACAATAGATTATAACCACAAGTGAGATAATAGATTACACACAAGCAACAGGCTTTCATGTGTAGGACACGAGGGTCACATCATGAAGCAGTAAAGGAGTTTGAACCCTAGTTGGCCATGAACAAAAGTGATGTCTCAGTGACACAACAGCTTTGCTCAAAGATTAATGAAGGTCAAAACGAAAATCCATTGTCTATGACACAGATTTTTAAGTAGCTAGAAACAACCCCCCACCCAAACTACTAAATAACAAAAGCAAAAGGATTCTTGGCAAGTCTGTTTCTCAACTGGAATGATGAGGAAGGAGTTTTGCTTCCATGCAAGTGGAAAAGGAGAGAGCATGACCATGCACTTTTGATTCCCTGAGGATGAAAGCCACTGCCCTCATGGGTCTCTAAATCAAATCAAAATACAAGCATCATATATCCCTATTCAAAATGCTTACTGACCTCAGCAATCCTTGCATTCTCAATATGTTGTTGGTGCTTGTCCTTCTCTCATCATTCTCTCTCTCTCATGTACAGGTGGCAGACAGCTGGCAATTCCATGGGGCTTTCAAAGATTTTTAATTAAAGTTCACTGGATCACTCCCTCTGTTGATCAAAGTACTAAAACTCACAAAGGATTGGTAAAGATCTTAAAAGGATTGGAAATAGGGAGATCCAATGCATGATGCAGCATAGGCCTGATATCAACTTCAGCACAGAATGTTTAACTAATTTCCTATCCGATAATGCCATATGATGGTACTCTAGTGGGTACATCATCCTTCCATGCTGGTTGCATGTAAATATAAGACGTTTGTTTGGGGAAGTTTTGTTTTAAATTAGAGGATTACTGTAAAATTTTAGGGTTTTATACAGCATAAAACGTCCAAAGATAACCTCTCAAATGAGTAACCAAAGGATAGAAGAAGATCCCAATTTTATTCTCTTTGACTGCATGACTGTTTTATAGGAGCTGTCCTAGCTGGACATGTCCACCATAAACTACTAACAACATGATAGAGGTTTAATACTTATAGAACTCATTTGAAGGGTTTGGCCCTTATAGGTGACCCATCTCATTGTGCTATGTGGAATGATGATGTGATAATTATGATTATTGGATATGATGTAATAATTATGATTATTGGATAGCTAGTGCATACCTTAGATTAGCCATGAGTCAAATTTTGTATTTTAACTCAGTCAAATGCTATCTTATGTATTATCATGCATCCCATATATTTCCATGCATATTTACCGCTTTCAAGTACTCAACCACTACTATGCAGTCTCCCATGAACTTGGTTTTTAAACTTCTATTTTATGACATTTTGTTTGAAATGAAAGTTTCCATGTGAATAGGGCACTTGGGGTCTATCTATGCACAAAATTTGGGTTGTTTCAAATCCATCAGTCGGCAAATATTTGGGCTGCACCTATGTAAATTTTGGTGCACCGGTTTTGATAATTTTTCCCAATTGTTCGTGCTCAAAAGTTTTAACTCCCTTCTTTGTTGATCTTTTAAATTGAATATCCATAGGAATAATTTTACATTGAGGCCAATACTGTAGCTGATGTGCTAAAAGGGCTGCAAAGTCCAGCGGATCTGAATGGTGGAATTGCGCTCATGATTTTATCATATCTGATACGATTTCAGAAAAATTACAGCATCTTAGATATAGATTTTGTTAATTTTGTTTGGATTGTTTCGTTCCCCTGTTGATGCCAATGCCAAAGAAGGTGGGGGATTGAAGTATTTTTGGTTATTTTGTGCTGTATAGAAATGTTTGGACGTCAATCATGTGTTATATTTACATTCATTTTTTAATTCCATTTTTCTGTTGATTAACAAAAAAAAAAAAAAAAATACTTTGAGCTCTTCTTTGTTGATCTTTTAAATGAGATTATCTCCCTTAAATCCCCTATAATTGCCCATATTTTTTCTAGTGTAGTCCCATCCATGTAGCATGTTCTAGTCCATCTACAAGATTATCCTCCATTTCATTTTTCCTTTTTCAATTAATTAAGTGCCCTCTTTTGATAATGTGTACTCTTTCTCTTTGATTATTTCTAAAGAACTGTCTAATGGGACTTTACTCATACACATTGAAGGGTAAAGGAAATGATAAGGAGAAAGGGGACACACTAAATATACACTCACATACTCAAGTGCCAGGAATCGACCCACTGACCTCCTAGTGTTTACTATTCAATCAAAAACTGCATGGTTGTGTTCTTCTCTCTCTCTTTCTCTACATTTGTAAGGGTTGAGTGTGGGTCTTTCTATATGTGAAATTCTTATTTTAGGGTACAAGATATTGGGAATAATCTCACGAAGGCTAACTTTAAGACCTTGATGATTACTATAAAGCAATTGATCAGTCTCTCCATTTAATAGCTTATGATTTTAAATTGACTAATTCATAAAAATTTAAAAAAAAATCATAAATAGACAAAAGGGATGCTAAAAAAATCATCCATCAAACATGGAGGACATTAGTCCCCTCCAAAGAAATCTTCATTAAAAATGGACAAGGAATGAGGTCAGAGATGTTATAACTTATGAAGAATAAAATGAGCATTCATTTTAAAATTCCAGGAAAACTATTTGACCAAGTTTGCATTACAAAATGAAACAACAAAAGAGTGGAAGAACAAATCTGAAATTCTAGAATATGTTTGTCTGATGATAGTTATTATGTTGGTAGGAACCATGTTGTAGTGTAGAAAATTCTCATCTGTTGTTTAAGTGAGTTTTTTCTATTAAAAAAATGAGCATTTTAAAATGTGAACCACATTTGTGATACTAATATTTCACTTCTTGGATAGGTGATGATAGATTTTATTCTTCGGAGACAGAAATTAAACCCTTTTTAAATGCATTATACCATTTCAGAAAATAAAGAACTGTATCGTTAGTTGCTTCCTCAACTAATTCTGAACAAAAAAAAATGTTTCCCAAAACCGTTCTAAATTACTGAAATTTAAACTAACATATAATTTTAAAATATTGGCAAATGTTTTCTCAATACGTACAGTATTATATTTACAGGATTAATTCGTTCATAGCTGATATTCTCTTAGCATCATAAGTTACAAAGTCAAATCAATTGACTTAAACCTAAAAAATAAGAGCTCAAATGTCAACTTATAATTTTGACATATTTTATGGAGACAGTTTCTCTTCATCTACAGTCATCATAATTACTCCTCTTTATTTACGGTCGTCATAATTACTCCCCCTATGGTAGGAAGTATCCAAAATGCTACCAAACTATTTAAGAGTCTTAAACTACCAACTTTGTGGTGGGTGAACGAAAACTCTATTTTTACTATTAACAAATTATCTGAAATATGTTCTAAATAAAACCTATCACGTATAATATTGTAGCCTAATATTAGCACAAGTCATCTAAACCTTTTTTTTTTTTCTTTCTTCTTCTTTTGGTCATCTCGCTGAGTCCAACTCAAGTGAGTAATATTACAAAACTTCATCCTACCATACTAGGCCATTCTGCAAGAAACTATGCAAGTATAATCATTTGTGCATAAATAATTTTTGGGTCTTTCTAGGCATCATTATGTATAGTGTAATATAACATTTCACTATTTTCCACTTGATAGTACATGGGTTAGTCCATGTGATAAATGACCCCACATACATCACAATGGCCAAATAATCCAAAGTAAACAAGAAAGTTGCTCAAACTCTAATCCAAAGCTTTAGTAAAATTATCAAAATACCATAAAATAGAGATGAACATAAAATACAAAATGACATCTTTTGTAATTTTAGCTACTTTATACCAATGAGATGCTTACCTGGTCCTCTATCACAAGGACTAACCCATGTATTGCTATGTAACAAATAACGAAGAGTTATACTTCACTAGGCATAATGATGGGAAAGAAAATGCATAACTTTTTTTGTGTATTGATTGTCCTATATTATTTTCCCAAATTATTCATTCCTAATATATATCGTTTAGAAGAGAGTTTTCTTAACTCTATTTTAAACTAGTTTTGCTCCAGCAATGGCAAAGGTTAGTGATATACTATATACTTACTAGTCAGACTTGAAACTGGTGCCCAAAATACAAAAAAGTACTTCCCAAGCTCCTATACTAGAAGCTTGAGGAGTGGGGGGCATATGATATACCATATGTATACACATTAGTCGATGGTCAGGTAGTCGTGCTCAGGTCCAATCAGAATAAGCATAGATGTGGACCAATCTCCTCGACCATCAGTGAAGGTCCCCGAGCACCCGACCTACCCCTATCATTGACTTGAACTAAAACCAGGGAAATTAACCAGGGTTAGGCGGTTACTCGACTCTTAGTTCTACCATGGTCAAGTTAGTCGTTGGAGAATCCTACCACGGTCAGGTTAGCTGTTAGAGGATCCTACCATGGTTAGGTTAGTGGTTGTAACCGCTGACCCTAGTTAAGTTAACCGTTGTGATCTCCGCCGGCTCAAACACGATAGAGAAGAGGATCTCCCCAGTAAGATAAGGGCACTCGTCTATACACCAGCACCTCTTGATCAATGAGGAAGACCTGTATCACCTACATAAGGAGGGCTAAATTGAGAAAGAAGGTAAGACTCTGAATCGACTAGACCCCTTATACAAGAATAAACATATCTAAGTCTAACTAGGTCATCGAAGCCTTGTCTCGAAGCTCTCTCCTGGCCATTCTCTAACTTTTGTTCTGCAGAATCTTGGCCATGCGGGATTGTGCAATAGCAGTTATCATCTAAGTTTGGTCATGTTAGTTGGTCCCTTGTGCAATCAGTGAAGCCTCTACTATCTTCAAGATATTATCAAGCACCTCATCTTAATTCAAAGCCTAATTTTATAACTAGATAAATAATTAAAAAATAAAAACTCAGACTAAGGAAAGAAAACTTTCCTCATGCCTACTCTTGCTCATGGTTTGCTTATTCTTTAAAGGCCTATTACTACGACCACCACCACCACCACCATTCACTCTGAGAAAAAAAAAAAACAAAAAACAAAAAGGGGAAAAGCATACATATACAGGTAGTTAGACTTACCCATTGTTAGTGAATACATTTACATTGTTCTTTCCCAGTAGTTGGAGTTTAATTTTTAACGAAACCGTAGCAAACATGCATGGTATTAGAGTAGGGAGGTCGAGATTCCTAAAAAATGTGTTGGAAGAGTTTCCCCCACAATTTTTTCTCCCTCAACACAAAAAAAAAATGTTACGTGCAAGGACATAAACAAGCAAGAAATGTATACATCAACACCCATAAGCAGTCCCAAACACAAGGATTGGGTGGTTTGATCTGATTTTGTGAAAAAATATTTTTCTCGTATGATGTTGTCAAATAAAATTCCTAATACTTATAAAAGGAAGTATCAATGGCTACCAAATTACTTGAAACAACTGCCCATGATTAGTAAGTTCTTTTGGAGAAAATTTGGTGCCTGTTTGATAATCAAGTTGGTTTCATAATAATGATTTTTTAAGAAATAATTTAAGTTCAAATCCTAGTGAGAGAAAAAAAAAATTAATTGCAGTAACTCCATTTGATACTTGGCAGATGTTGTGTACACGTTGGAAGCTATAAAATAAAGGAAGACTTTTAGCTAATTATTGTTTAAGTGACAAAATAATGGGCAGTTGAAGTGGTTTAACTTTCGTGGCTATTAACTAATCCACACACACACACACACATATATATATATATATATATAAAATATACACATATAGTGGACCTCGTTGCTTGTAGTGGGTTTATGATTTTTATACTGAAAGCGTCAGTCATTGCAAAAAATGATAATATAAAACTACATAAAACCTTCTAATCCATGGATTTGCATGTTTAATTTAAAACTACATAGTTATATTACCAACCAACAATGTATCAACAAATTCTCGAGTCTGAACTCTTCTATGGTGTTTCATAATTCTTTGTCACATAAAATAAAGGGAGTGACTTTCAGACTTCTTGTGAGAGACTTTGGTCTGGTTCTCCTTTCTTTCTTTTTCTTTTTCCTTTTCTCTTTCCTATTGCATGGATCTTGATAAGTAATAATTACGAATTATGTACCATTGACCTTATGCAAGGGTGTTTCCCAGAAACGATTCATTATATTATGACCCCGGGTGCAATGGAAGCGAGCAAGGATTGCTGGGACTCGACCCTCTTAAGTTGGGATAAAGTTGAGTTGAGTTAAGTAATCCCGCGCTTAAGGCTTATTTGGTCTACAAGGCATTAATTTTAAGAGGCTGAAACTAGTAATGAGTAATGGCTTAATTTTCAGATCAATCTAAATTTACTCGTCAAATAATATTTTAAATTTTATAAAATCAACTTTGTTTGGGACTGTTTAAAAAAGAAAAAGGGGAGGGGGGTCAAGACATCTCTGATTAGAGGCACCAAATTTGACATTTGGTAAGAAGCCAGCCAGAAGAGGAGTCCGAAGTAGAGAGATTGAGGAACAGAAATGAGCAGTAGGGAACTTGTTTATGGTATTTTCCAGTACTGATACCAAATGCAACCTAAGACCCCAAAAATCCCGAGTCTCAACCCACAATCCGATAGAATCAATCAATGCAATTCTCCCTTTCTGTGAAGAGTTGGGATAAAGCAGGATCTGCTGAATCAATCAATTTCTTTTCCATTAATAAGGCCTACGAAGAGCTTGATCTATTTTCCAGCAGGAGGAACCATATTCTATCTCCCATTTCTCATCAGACATATCAAGGAATCAGAAAGGCAATAACATCAAGGGATGGTAATCAAAAACAGAACCCGAATTATTGACACTGTAGTTCCAATACATGCAACATACATGGCTAACATGGAAGGGTAACAAATCTTGTCCCTTGGCACCTAAATATTTCCATTTTGTCCATGAATTGGAGAGAAAAACCTATCCCAAGATAATAAACCTTGATTCTTATCTCCAGCGATTGCGCAATCCATCTACAACTTTTTTTTTGTCATCCCCTAAAAATAGTAGAAAATGTAGTATTGACATGGATTAATGTATCAGTATCGATCGCCGTATCGGTCGGTCGGTCAAAATTAAGATACGTATCGGAGGGTATCGTATCGTATCGAAGATACGCTAAAATACGCTAAAGATACGCACATAAATGGATAGGAAACACATTTTTATACACTTTTGCATAAAAAAAATAGTTAAAAAAAGCTATATATAACATGTAGAATGCATAAATACTTAAGTAGAGGGTATCGGATTGATAGACAAATATATTGAGTTAAAAATGTTCAAAATGATGAGGTTTGAGTTTCTTACAGTTTTTTCTTTCCTCATTGCCATTGCCACTGTGATGAGTGCCGTGAAGAGTGTCGTGGTGGTTCAAATCCTTGGCTAGGACCTTCTTCTTCAATAGGAGCAATTACGATGATATTCTGCACTTGTCGAATTTAGGCACAATATTTACCCCAGTCGAAATATTTATGGTAGTGGGTCTCCCATTCATTGTAGAAAAATTAAATTTTTTTTATAGAAGTTGTAGATTAAATGTTTTTAAAGAACATATAAAAAATCAACAAAGTGTGGACCAATATATTTGAATAGATCTGAGAAATAAAAAAATATATATATAAACCCTCACTTTTTTGGGGAAAAAATGTGGGTTTCATTTGAAATCATGTATTTAATAATTATAAGTTATGACATTATTTTTAAGAGTTGAATGAACTAAATTTTCTAAAAAAAAAAAATTTGGGGGATTTTTTTTTTTTTAATTTAGGAATAAAAAAATTAAAAAAATATATTTTTTTGAGAAAAATCAAAAATTTCCATGGAAGTTGTAGAACACTTGTTTTTACATAACATATAAAAAATCTAGAAAACTGTTGGTGAGAGTGTGAAGTGTTTATTTCAAACAACAAAAAATTCACACTTAAGTAGCCGTATCGTACTGTATGGTACGATACGGCTCAATACTGCACGATACCTTCGATACGTACCCATACAGTATCGATACGTACCGATACTCTCGAGAATTTTTAGATTTTCAAAAGTTCGTATCATAGAGTATCGTATGTATCGATACCGATACGGTACAGCACGATACGTACGATACACCGATACACAAAAAGAGGCCTAAAATTTCCCGTAACGTATCAGTATGTATCGTGCCGATGCTTACCGATACGGATACATATCGGCCGATACGGCACGATACGCACCGATACTTAAAACCATGAGTATTAACTATTTCCATATATGCACAGAGGAGCCATCTCTGAAAACAGCAGATGACAATAAATTTAAAAATTTGGGTCATATTAGACTGCATCTTTTTCCCTCCTTTTCTTCATCCTATTCCGTCTTTGGATAAAGAACACAAATATGACATTCCCAGCTTTTATGGGGTGGGGTGGGGTGGGGTGGGGTGGGGTGGGGTGGAGTAGAAAAAACAGAAGCAATAATCTATTTCTTTCATTTCTTTTCATTAAACTACTATGTTTGCTTCGGTTATTAACAGTTACATGTGAAGCTTGCATTATTTATCATCTTTGTGAAGGATTGTGCTGATATGGTAAGGGTCTACTAGGGCGAACAGGTGAGTGCTCAGGACTTTCAGAGACCTCCACTTGGGTAGGCAACATGTTGAGGAAGCTTCCTTGGACAGGCTGATTGGAAGAATCAGACGAGTCTGTAAATCATACCAGAATGTAAATTTCAATCAGGTTAAGAGCCGAAATCTTTTCAGAGAGGTTATTAAAGTGATTGGAGAACATACCAAACAACGACTTGATTGATGGCCTCTTTGGCTTATTACTCTTTTTCTTCAAGTCCACTGCATTAAATCAGCAACTTCTTTTCAGTTGAGCAAGAATGGAGATTTCTTAATATGTATTACATAGAGAGCACATCAGCTAATCTGATGCCTCCCGCAAAAGATGCTCCACAAATTAGAAGCATGTAAACATAGAGCACATCACAAATTAATCAGAGTTCCTCTTCAATAGGAATGAAAATAAGCCAAATATGAAAACTTATCCAGAAAGAAACCATGAGGTGATCATTATCCATTCACCCACATTCTTAGAAAAGATGAACCACAGTTTATCATATTACATTCTCCATTTTTTTATTATTGCTCATATCACCTATTATTATATATCAATCAAAGTGCACTTTAAACCATACACACAATTTCACAGGGATCCCTATTTCTTACAAAATGGTGCAGCTCACATTTAAGTTCACTAGTGAGTAGTGACTACAGTATGTGAAAGGTAAAGGTGCATGCATGTGCTTCAGTACACAGTATGTACATGCACGTGTGTGTCACAGGGATCCCTATAACTATCTCTTACTGATTGTGTAGCTCACAGTTATGCTCACTAGTGAGTAGTGACTACAATATGTGAAAGGTAAAAGGTGCATGTATGTGCTTCAGTGTGTACACGAGACACAGAGAGAGAGAGAGAGAGAGAGAGAGAAAGGCACCGACCAAGACCAGGCATGTCATGGTCATTGACAATTTCAAAATTTTTGTACGTATAACCCACAAAATTTACATCCTTGGATGAAAGCATCTGCAAGAATGATAGAAGAGAAAAGCTTACATTAGTTTCTCCAGGCATTCAATGACCACTTTGAGCAACAAGAAGATACAGTAAAATGAATCCCAAAATCTATGACCTAAACTATTCAAAGGAAAGATCTGCTCCAAAAAAACCCCATCAGGAAGTTAGAGAATAGGAGTTATAAGAAGCTGAGGCCAAAGAAGAAACAATAAATTAGTTATGTAATGTCTTAATGATAACGGTGATGTTTTTCCATCAACTACTTTAGCAAATAAACTTAAGCAAATGAAAGATTTTACTCACACAGGACATCGATTGAACAATCCAATTTGTTCATTGCCTAGATGAGATTTGGTGGATCCAACCTCTGTATGTTTTAAAACATGGAAAGCACAGGCCAGGTGGACATATAATGCCAATTGCAACTAAATTTGCTCCAAATGACACCTTAAACGACTTTCTTGTAGTTTATCATGTTTCGGAGCTATTCCCAAAATCAGCTGTAATATTATCATTCCTTACTTTATTCTTCCTAGTTTTCCACACATCTATCTCAACATCTTCATCTCTACCACATTGAGTTTATATACATGATGTTGCTTAACAAATCAGCATGCCGCTCCATACATCATAGCTTGTCATACGACTGTCCTATATAATTTTCCTTTAAATTGGCATACATCATAGCCTACCATACGACCGTCCAATATAATTTTCCTTTAAGTTGTAAAGGAACACCGTGATCACACAACACTCCTATTTTAAATCGACGTGAAACAGCATCCTCTATATCACTTTCTTTATTTATGATTAAGCCTAGATACCTAAAATAATCACTTTGTAGAATCTCCCTCTCATCAATTTTCACACCACATTATCCGTCCTAGTGCAACTAAAGTTACACTTCATATATTCCATCTTCGTTCTACTTATCTTTAAACCTTTTGATTCCAAGGTTGATCTCTATGACTCCAACTCGGCACTATGGTTTTGTCTCATCCACCAAACAATATCATTAGCAAAAAGCATACACCGAGGAACCTCCTCTCCGATTAAATCATTCATAATAAGCACAAACTAAGGGCCTAAAGCTGATCCTTGATGTAACCCAATTGTATTGAGAATGCACAACCTTAACCCCCCACAGTTCTCACAAAGTCACTACACCATCATACACATCTTTAGTTATGTCCATATATTTACTTGAAACACTTCTCTTCTCTAGTACTTGCCAAATTAACTCCCGAGGGACACTGTTATAAGCCTTTTTTTTATGTCAATAAAGACCATATGGAGATCCTTCTTGCAATCTCTAAATCTTTCCATGAGTCTTCTAAGTAAATAACCTTTTTCATGGATCTTCCCAACATAAAACCAAATTGGTTCTCCGTAATAGTAGTTTCTTGGCTCAGGTGGGTTTTAATAACTATACCGTAAGTTCATAGTATACTTATTAGTTTTTATGTCTCTATAGTTATTTCAACTCTGAATATCAGCTATACTTTTTGTAAATTGGAATCACAATGCTTCTCCTCCCTTCATCTGACATTTTCCCTGTGCTCATATTCTTATTAAATAGATTGGTTAGCCAAGATAAACCACAGATTCCTAAGCTTCCACACTTCTATTGGGATCTCATTTGGACCCAGTGATTTTCCTACTTTCATCTTCCTTAAAGCTTATTTTACCTCAGTCACCCTAATTTTTCATACATATCTACGACATGTGATATCTTGATGGGTATACAGTCTTTCGGGACATTATTAATCGAAATGTCTTCATTTAGTTGGATGTAGAAATAACCTTCTTATCTCTTCATAATATCCTCATCCTTTATTAGTACTTTACCATATTCACTTTTAATACATCTAACATAGACGAGATCTCTACTTTTCCTTTTCCTCATTTAATTATCGTATATAGAATTTTTTTCCCCTTCCTTTGTGCTCAGATTGTTATGGATCTTCATAATTCTTCACCTTTGCTTTTTCCACAATCTTTTTAGTTTCATTTCTATCAAATTTATACATTTTTTTGATCCTCTACACCCTTAGCCTTTTGTCATGTCTAAAACTAGATTTCTTAGTCTTAATGGCTGCTTGAACCTCATTATCCCACCAAGTCACCCTAGAGGAACGATGTTTTTCTTTCGACTCGCCTGCGACATCTTTAGAAACCTTCTCAATACAAGTAATCATCTCGTTCCACATCATATTAGTGTCTCTCTCCAAGTCCCACTTTCCTTATTTGGCCACTTTATCAGTAAATGATTTCAAGGTATCTCCTTTTAAGTACCACCACTTATCTTAGAGTAAATAAGCTCACATTTCTTAAGATTATACGTAATGAGGAAAATACCCATGACCACTAATCTATGCTGTGTGGTTAGGCTCTCCACTAGTATAACCTTAGAATCCTTACATAACAATCTACCTTACCTTCCAGTTAGGAAGAAATCTATTTGGCTACTATGATACCCACTTTTGAAGGTACCTAAATGCTCCTCTCTTTTCGAAGTAAATGGTTACAATGGATAAATCATAAGCCATAACAAAATCTAAAACTGAGATCCCTCCTCATTCCTCTCTCCAAAACCATATCCTCCATATACACCTTCAATAGCCTCTACGATCTCTCCCAAAATGTCCATTCAGATCACCCCCTATAATAATCTTTTCTCCTTGACTACAACATTGCACTAATCCATTCATATGTTCCCAAAATCACAATTCACTCATTTCATCCAATGTTACTTGGGGCACGTAAGCACTAATCATATTGACAATCTCTTTCTCCAACAAAAGTTTGATGGATATAATCCTGTCTCCAAATCTTTTAACATCCACTACATCATTCGTGACATCTTAAACCACTACTATGCCCACTCCATTTCTATTACTTTTATCCCTTGTATACCAAAGTTTAAAGTCGTCCAACTACCCAAGGGGATTGCTCAGTTGGCAAAGACCAACACCTCAAAATAAAGAAGTCATGCATTCAACTCCCCTTGGGTCCTAACTATCACCCCCAAAAAAAAGGGTCATTCAACTCCTTAGCTTTTATACCCTTCCATCTAGTCTCTTGAATATAGGCTATGTTAATCCGTCGTTTCCCCGTGACATCTATCAATTCTAGACTTTTACCCATTAAAGATCCAATATTCAAAGATGCTTGCCTAATCCCACATTTTTGGACTAGCTTCTTTACCAACACTCATCCACGATGCGAGAAGCCTTGCCTAGTTGTCACCGCACTCAGGCACCGACATGGCGCGTCAGTTACAAGGGACGCCCTAGCTAACCCTTGCTCACTTTTCACTACACCCGGGTCGTAGTGTCATGTGTTGCTTATGCGGGTGGGAACACCCTGGCATAATGTTGATAATATAAGTCTGTAGAATCCATGTTAAAAGGGTTTGGCTAGTATTTTTTTCTCTAGTACCAGCTGCCGACCTGATGCGTCAACCCCCCTCCTTTATCTGGGCTTGGGACCAGCAGAAAATGCTGGCAGGGTTTGGTTTCTAGAAATTTTAATATTAAAAATGGGTCCTCAACATCCAAAAATAAATTATCAAGAAACTATATGCCTCAAGTAAAACTAGCAATATGTAAAACTTGGGAATTGAAAACCAACAGAGAACACTATAAAATGTTAACTGCTAACTGATAAGACAGTCAAAACTTACTTTTCTCCATGGACCTGACTTTGATGAAGTTCTGATTGGAGGCCCTGACTGCATTCACACAAGACAACAACTTACTAATTAATAATTCCATAAGAAAATATGAACTTAATTGAGGAAAGAATAGTAGAGGAATCATCTCTCCTCATAAGCTCCAACAATGCATGTGGCAGAAACAAATGACCAAAATGACAAAATAAAAGAGATAATGAGTTGCAAAACGCAATAAAAATCCACAGCCAATTGACTACCGGAACATTACCAAAAAAGGATAAGAAAAAACTACCTACCCAAAATGAGAAACTAAGAGGAGTTTGAAAGTGTTCCTTGGTTCTCAACACTTCCAACTGCCAGTTACTTTTCAACAGTCCTAGCATCATCATCTTTGAATCCAAACAGGCCACAAATTTATCTATTTATTGAGTGAAGATTTTGCATACAGCCTGTCGATGGATACTTTTTTTTTCTTATATTCGGTTGGTCCAACATCATCAAGCCTAGCATATAGCATAGTTAACCGAATGACATTTCATTCAGAGAGAAAGCCCTCCAAGACTGCAAGGTTGCTCCATTGTGATCTAGTGGTCGCAGGTTCAAGTTGAGAAACAGCCTCTTTGCGAACCAGGGGTAAGGCAGCATATTTTATGACCCTCCCCAGACCCCGCACAGTGGCGGAGGCCTTGTGCACTGGGTACGCCCTTTTTCTATAACATTCATAAAAATGAAAGAAAATGTTATCTTTACCTCCTCAAACTTTTCAAAGTTCTGAGTATCAAGTTCGTCCTTAACCTCTGGTTTAAAAGCAGCTTCCATCTGGTATAGTCTGTCCCATTTGATGACTTTGAACCAGGGGTGTGCCTTAAGTAGAGATCAATATCAACAATTCAGTTTTGAATTTGATAAAGCCAAAACCGGTAAACAAAGAGCCTAACAGAAAAAGAGTGCTAACTTTTATTTCATGAGCTGCTTTGGTCCCAAGCCTCTGTTCTACATTGCACAGAAGTTTGCATATGAGATCTTTAGCCTCAGGAGAAAGCTTCGCCTCTTCAGGGAATTTCAAGTGAGTTCTCCAGTTTACTATCTGCATTAAATCAGAATCAAATGCTGTGTGAAATTTTAATAGCAAGTAAACGAAAATAGTGCATCGTTATCCACCTCTTTGGTTGATACATTAATTTCTTAAAGCTACAAAGATAGAAAATATTACAATGAAAACGTAGAAGCTATGAATGAGACACTGAAATAAATTTATGCAGGATACAGTCCAACAAACCCTAGTACTAATGGGTAATGAGCCCAATATAGCTGATGTTGCAGTTATTAACACATCAACAAGTAATTTATTTCCTATGCCCAGCAGATAAAAACCCAAAACTGAATAGGGTTTAATTGTATTGACCTACAGGTACAATGTTCAATGAAATTACAAGAAACTTAGTTTATGCAAGTCAATTCAGAATCCTCCAATCAAAAGCAAATCTCACTTCAATCTAACAAAGACAAGTATAATAACTTAAACAACAGCAGTAAATGTTAAACCTGTAGATCCAATGGTTTCAGTGCAGATCTTTCATGAATAATTTTGGGGTGGATCTGCAATGATCAGATTGGCTGCTCCACAAGCCCAGATCAGAACTATTTTCTTGAAAATACAGGGTTGAAAAAGGCTTTCCGGTTAACTGTTTGCAGCAGCCTGTGATGGAGAAAGAAAGAAGGACAAGTGAAGAAGACTTGAGTTCTGGGACTGTGAACAGTACCACATACAGTAATAAACAAAAGGAAGAGAAGAGAGGATAGGGGCAAAGTGGAAGACTTCTAGGGTACAGAAAATCAAATCTAAATTAAGAATCAAAGATCAGATTGGATGCTCCATAGACCCATATCGGAACTATTTTCCTGATAAAATAGGACTGAAAAAGGCTTGTTGTTTAGCTGATTTCAGCTGGGAAAGAAAGGGATAATAATAGAACTAGAGAAGAAGAATGAGAGAGATGAGGGTTCTTCTAGGACTGAACAATACCCTTGAACAGTAACACTGAATAATAATCGAAGAAAGAAAAGAGGAAACCATCATCATGGGTGATAGTTACATATTTATAAGAAAACAAAAGAAAGTCTCCTAAATCTAAAACTCTTAGGTAGCTAGACAAACTGAACAAACAAGGACTCTAAAATACTTAACTAATTAGAATTATTGTAGCCTAAGTCTTCTAAATAACTTGGATCCCATACAATTAACCAAAATAGGATCCTTTAATGATTAAACCAAAGCCAACTACATTACCTAATAGAACCCACTACTAATTAATATCTGTTTTCGTACAGCCCTTGACCCTTTTGGCCTCATAATATAGTCCATTACAAAATAAAACCCAAAGAATTTAAATCCAATAACACATTAAACATTAGAATAGAACCAATTATTGAACTGGCCTGCATTACCCCATGTCTCAGGACTGTCGCCACAATTCATATACTTAACACCAAACTTAGGGGAAGCTTGCTTCTTACATTAATCCAAGATAATCTTTTCACCACAACATAAGAGTTAAAAATTCACATTCAAATTTTAAACTCTGGAATGTTTGACAGAGCTTCAATTTCTATATATATCCATTTCAACTTAATTTTATTTATAATAAATCAGTATCAGGTAGACAGCCGGTACCTTATTATAGTCTATTGTTATAATCCTGTGGCTGATTTGTAGTGGTGTGTCAGGTTGATAGCCGACACTTATTATAATTAGCCATGGCCCGTCAATCTTTTTGCATGGGTCATTGCGCTCGTCCTTGCTTGGAATCTCCATGCAACCAACTCCATTAAGTTGGGATAAGGTTTTGAATGTTGTTGTTGTTGTAATAAATCAGTATCAAGTATTTTTTTTGTTTTTTTACCAAAATCACATTTTAATGATTTCTTTCATAATATCACATCATGATTTATATAAATAATAATTTATTTATCTATTTATTAAAAATGCATTTTCAAGAGGCTTTTGATGCCTCCTTCAGGCCCATGTCTCATATTCTCGGTAGGTCAGTTACCACAAAAAAAAAAACCATTTTACGAGAAGGCAGTAGTAATCAGGAACTCAGCAGAGTGCAATCTATCTAAAAACTAGCTCAGGTTCCAGACCAGGAAGAGATTATCATCTTATAACGAAGCACCACTTGGTCAGACCACACACTTTTATATGTCCACTACTTGTCATGCTAACACAGAAACTTGTCACAGGCATGTCTGAGATCAAGAAGCACACACAGCGGTCGAAACATGCAAACATTGGAAGCATATAGCTTGGCTTCATTTTTTTTGTGCCTTCAAATAGTTTTCACTAAAAGTAAACAAGAACGATATATATATATATATATAGAGAGAGAGAGAGAGAGAAATTTCTGGCACTTATGCTACTATATTACCATTTTAGTCACTACTATTCTGGAACTAATGCATGTTGACATTGTTTCTTCACAATAAAATGGATGCTACTTTTTACTCATTTAGTTGGAAAAAAACCTAGAAATCAGAAGATTCCAAATTCAATTTAGAAGGAATCTCCATTCAAAAATGTCACCCACCTTTCTGCATGTTGACATTGGCTCTTCAGAATAAAATGGTGGATAACCTACAAGCATTTCATACATAATTGCTCCAAGGGACCACCTACATACAGACAAGATTTAAGAGAAGAAAAATTATAAAGCTGTGATGGTGCTAACTGAGTAAAACATGCATGCTTGTCCTCCCTTATCAAAACCCTGTGTCTTGAGTGTAGAAGGAATAGGCTGCCACTTTATAAGCAGAAAAGTGAAAACCATTGGTTTGGAAACTTCTAAGTGCAAATGACCGCCTATCTTGTTTATGGAACCTCAGGCTATTCTATCAATACCATTGACAAAAAGTTTCCAAGCCAATGTGTTTAAATCTAACAATAATGCTTGCTGCCATCCTCCGGAGACACCATTTGACTAATAATAATGAGAAGCAGTAAGAAGCAGTAATACAGAAAAAATACAACTAACCAATCACACTCCATTCCATATCCTTTCTTCAACAGAACTTCAGGAGCAATATAGTCAGGAGTCCCCACTGTGGAATAAGCCTGAATCCAAAAAACATAAGACAGTTGTAGCACAAAGCCTGTAAGCAGATAAGTGGCAAAAATAGCATGGATCATGAATTATATAATCTTATAACAAATAATAAGCGCACAACACAAGACAACAGCATGGGGCAGTTATACATCAGTAATCAGATGTATTTGCCTTCTATTTCTTCAATTTTCCAATCCCATATGCAATCACAACCATGTTCATAACTCCAAACAATATTTAATAAGTCAATCAAGAAAAAAAAGATCAACAAAATGAGCAACTTAGACAACCACTCTGTTCTGCCATGACCACACCAATTGAGTCTTGGCAAGTGGTACCATATGAAAAAGGGGAGTATGGGTAACCAGAGGCACTGAAGCACCATGCTAGACAAGCATACCCAATTCCCATAAAAAAAGGGCAAGTAAATAGAAAATTTGTCTCCACTCCCAGAAACATTTTGAACTCCAGATCATCTGTCTTCTTTCTTTTCTGCCTTTTCTTTTACATAGGAACAATGCAAAATTTTCAACAAGAAAAATAAAAGATTGAAAAGGATGGAAATGATACAGAAGCATCCATGAACAGAATCTAGTGGATTGATCCATAATCATCAGTTGTCAAGTTACGATTTCCAGCAGAGAGGTATTGTATTATCATGGATTGGGTTGTACTCTTCCGGTTTTAAATCAAGAAGGGGACTTTTTTATTAATATATACCACTTAAGTGGATAGTCGAGGGACACAGGGTGGAGACTTGAAATCAAATATGTGTTGAGAAGGGAATTTTGGAGTGGTGTTAGTTGTTTGGGTAAGTCAGATGTTGTGAAGTGTTATTTCTCTGATCAAATAAGTATCTTGAAAAGAGTTCAAAGGTTGCATATACGTAGATCTTGGCTTCCATTTTCTTTGGCTTGATAGTAAACCTCTGCTCTCTCCCAATATATTCTATTTTCCTTTCTCTTTCTCTAGCTTTTTTGGTATATAATCCTTCCCTGCATTAGGAAATAATTAGAAGAAAAGGTCGGTGCTGGCAGATACTGAACTCTACAAGAGAATAAAATCAATTAAAGATTCTCAAATCAAAGCATTCCAGTTGGATCAACAAGCAAATAGTGGCACAAGAGAAACCCAACCAATATGTAAAGCATAATCATGGCACATTCCTTTCTTTCACTTCAAAGATTGTTCTGTTTTGTTCAAACCAAATGCCCAGGATATAGTGGCATTTTAATAGCATCCCCTTTGTTTCCAATATTTATTGTTGGATCAACAAGCAAGCAGCACCTTGCATTTTTAGGAGTGGTGCCAACTTTAGCATCATAGCTTTTTGCATTTCTTGTTTATGAATTCATTTATTACTGACAATATTGTGCCATCTTCCAAATAAACATAATCATATTTGATTGTCCAGACATCACCTCAGCTATCCATTGACTGAACACTCTGGATATATTGACCAAGAGTCAAGTCATTGTCCTTTCCCCTTCTCTTTTCTTTGTTCTTTTTAACGTCAATGACTAGTTACAATACATAGCATTAACAATTATAAAATGTTTCGTAAGTAAGAAGAGCTTAGCCCGCGTAGACAATTAAAAAATATATTAATAATTTTCATCAGGATGCAAACTGGCCTTGGCACAACAGTAAGGTTGCCACATGTTGACCTAGTGATGGCGGGTTCAAGTCGGGAACCAGCCTCTCCGCAAAGCGGGTGTAAGGCTACGAAAATTATGACCCTCCCCAGACCCCGCAGTGGCAAGAGCCTTGTGCACCCGGTACGCCCTTTTTTCAATTTATGTAATACTAAGTTTATTAATAGATAATAGTATTCCATGAATGTACACACGTCCAGGAATTTTGTTAATTATTGAATCAAATAGGCTCTAAGAAGAAAGAAGTATTAACAATCTAATAATTTCCTATTAACAGTCAACACTGTTGCTTGCATATCCAAACCCCCTAAATAACAGATAGGGATTAAGAGAGAAAATACCAACATCCGCCGGTTCCTTTGCCAGTGTAATAGATGCTCCTGCTGCGTACGCCTCGGTACAGTAAGCATATTGGAAAACCTATCTTTCTCCATTGTAGTTTTGAAATTCTTTCCAACTCCACCATCATTTTCAGTAAGATTTGGAAAACTGCTACAATCCAAGGGTTTACATAACCCAAAATCCAAAAGCTTCATGTGGCCATTACGATCGAGCAATAAATTGTCAGGCTTGATATCCCTACCAAGGGTCAGAACAACAATTTTTACTTTCGGGACGCCTTATACAGTGACTTCTTACATGCATAGTTTTCAAGGCGTTGCCTAGGTGGCAACCAGGCATCCAGGCCCCTCCAACTCCTTGGGTCGCCCTGATAACAATGCCTGCATGTGTCTTGCAATGATAAAGATTTGTGGGTTTTTTCTTTTCATAAAGCAAGGAGTAAGGTATTTAGTAGAAGCAAACAAAGAAAGGAAAATGCCGTGAACTCATCATATGGACCATTTATCTTCTAGCAGCATAATGTTATGTGATGTATTTGCCAGAAGTTTGAGAACAATCGTTCAACGGCCCACACCTAAAGGTCCACAAGGACAAAAGAACCCCAATTTGATGCTTCTGTCAATCCAATCATTACCATTCAACATACATGATTGCTTGCATCCTTTAGGTGACCAAAAAGAGAGGCGGAAAAGAATTCATGATAAGTTTGTCGATTGGAAAGATTTGACCAACAGAGTTTGTGTATGTGTGCCAATTGGAAATATTTGACCATCTGACTGGCTCAATGGTTGGTAGAGTAGATCTCACAGGTGCGAACCATCAAATGCTAGTCATACCACCCAGAATATGCAATAGATGTTTTCTAGAGGTTGGTTTTGTCAAGATGGTCCATTCGGTGAGCACTGTGGATCCCTCAAAATAAAATGAAAGAAATTGCGGTTACACACCTGTGGATGTAATTGTGCTTGTGAATAGACTCAATGGCAAGGACAGTCTCTGCAACATAAATCCTAGCCTCATCCTCAGTCAAGGTATCCTTGCGCATTAGTAATGTCATCATGTCTCCACCAGGAAGATATTCCATTACAAGATACAAAAACTCTTCATCCTGAAAGGAACAGTAGAGCTTGACAATGAAAGCACTGTCGACCTCAGCAAGGAGATTTCTTTCGGCTTTGACATGCTCAACCTAGAAAAATGGGAATACAGGAAAACATTATAAAGTTAGATTATTATGAAAGAACTCTTAGATTCCTTAGCAATGAGATTCTTGATTCATTACTAAGGAACAAGCTTCTAGGGTATCACCAGTGATTGGGCATTTAATTCCCTTACATATTCAAATAGAGAATATTTATCAAAATAAAATAGTGCAAAACATAGATGACTTGTTTCAAAATTAATACCTGGCCTCTACGAAGCATCTCAGATTTCTTTAGTTTTTTCATCGCATACACATGACCAGTAGCCTTTTCTCTGCAGATCCTCACCTGCACAGTTTTTAGAAAAAAAAAATAACCTGGAGTTCCTAAAAAACTGAAAGCCAGCACAGAAAAACTCAACATTTCTTAAGACAAGGTTTTTCCAATTCACCAATTATGATATCAATAAGAGTATAGTTTAGTTTCAAACTTTGCAACCCAATCCTTCTGATGAAAGTGTACTTTCACTCTCAAACCTTAAATTCACACTTTCACAGAGACCACATATAATCCTTAAATTCTGATGCTTGAAAGCATGCTTAATAAAAAACAATCCATGGGTTCTTATATAAGCTTGTGGTATACTCCATTTTCATTTAGTTGGACACTTCGGCAGCTCTGATCTTAAAATCCATTAATTGATTGAACACCACAAATGTCTCTCATAGTTCTCCAACCTTAATCCAAGTATATATAAGTCTGGGCTGCTCCGACTTATGAAATTACACTCTCATTTACATAGAAAATTTGTTTAACCTAGGGCTGATTTGGGAGTCACCCCGATCAATGACAAGCTCCGCAAAAGTCATTTGAGGTGGTATAGCTATGTTCAAAAGAGGCCTGAGGACGCCCCAATAAGGAGAAGTGATCTGATTCAAATTAAAGGAGCTAAAAGATCTAGGGGCAGGCCTAAAATGACCTAAGGCGAAGTGGTGAGGAATGGCATGCATAGTCTCGGTCTGGTCCAAGTATGACCTTGTGTTAGAGCAAACACCAAGAAATACGAAAAATAAACAAGGAGAGATCTGCACAAGACACAAAGATTTAACGAGGTTCACACATTGATGTGGTGTGTTACGTCCTCAGGCGAAGAAGATGTTTCACTATGCAGAAGAGAGATTACACCCAAGCAACAAGAAGAAAACTTGTCTTGAAACCCTAGCTCGAAAAACCCCAAATTAAAATGACTTGCTCAACAAAATGATAGTACATTATATACTCCAAGTCGCAGGTCGACCCATCGGGTCACGGTCAATCCGATCGGCCCAACCCCTCTACTTCCATCACAAATCTCAGAAAACTTCTCATTCAAGTCCCCACCAAAATATGTTGGAGCGGGTCAATCTTTAAAACGGGTCAAGAATTCGAGACAAACTTAACACCTTGGATAGAACCTATTGGAGGACAAGGATCTAGGTAGCCAGTCCCGTTTAGCTGAGATTCTCCTAACTTGTTGGATTGTGCCTGTTTCCTCTTACTCTCATTTTTCTACTCTCATCTTTCTTTTTTCATCTCTCATGTTTTCATACTCTTCCTTCCCCCTTTTTTTGTTCGAACATTTTGCCTACTTTGTTTTGCATAGATCCATGTAGAACCCATTAAGTTGGGACAAGGCTGAGTTCATTGTTGTTGTTGTTGTTGTTCTAGATAAGTCTGGGCTGCACTCAATGGAATAAATTCCACATTTGCGTTCTCATTCTTGGGCACTTGGGTCTGAAGCTGTTACAATACCACAAGACTGTAAGATAAAAGCATTATTCTAAGAGGTGAGCTTTGGATAGTTTTCCACAACTCCTAAAGGAGAAAAGTTGAAACTCTTGGGTAATTCTATGATGGATCTTTACTATGTCAGCCAATTCTTAAAGCCAACAAGCAGGAGAATTCCCTATGGCTTTGTTTATTACCAGGTAAAAACAAATGAAAAATTGTAAGTGAAATCCCACTTTTTGTAATAATTTTACATGAATATTTTCTTTTACGTGGATTTTACTTGGAAACAAATGTAGCCTCAAATAGAAAATGGAAACCATCCCAAAGACCATAGTTGTCAAGGCGGCGCAGCATCCAAGCAGTTTTCCTAGGGCCTAGGCGACTGTCGCCTTATTGCACTGTATGCCGCCTTATATTTTTTTCCATTATATATGCCAAATACCTTTTAAGTAAAGGTTTTATAGTTTATTATTTCATTTACTTAAGATATTATTCATAAATAAGAAAATACCCCCTATTTGAATCCAATAAAAATAGTTTAAAAATCAAATTCCAAAAGGATAAAAAGTCAACCCCTTGGTCCAAGAACAAAAACTGAATTTTTTGTTGTAGGGCGATTTTCAACTTTTGAATGCTAAAGTTTTCCTCAATTCTGAAAATTTTATAAATCTTATCAAGGTAGAACATTGCTAAAAACCAAAAGTCCGGTAAAATAATCTTTTGTTTTAATGCCAATAAAATTAATTCCATTCAGGCAATTTAATAGCATTCGTACACTTTAAAATAAGTTTGACCGGAACATAATTTTGTCATAATAACTCAAATTTAAGTAATCTTAGACTTATTGGAAAGCTAGTTTTGTGTTACACCTAATACAAAAAGTCTCATCTAATGATTTCTATTAGCTTTTTTTTTTTTTTAGGAAGGAAGGGAAGTAGGTAACAGCCAGGAGGTTCAAACTTGAGACCTCCTAGTGAGCATGGGATTTGTGTTTCCTGTTTTATTACTGCCTGGATTGGTCTTACTCTAAATCAGATCCATGACACAGTTTTTATTTACAATGAGAGGACATTTCATTTCAGGAGTGACTAAATATCAGAGTGCAGCACCATAGACGACATGTTAGATGATATAGAATCCAGGATTGTTAACAAGGTTAGCAAAAACTTCAAAAGAAAGCTGGACTATCAAACATTGTCAGCCAGACATAATCTTACTTGAAAGAAACACAAATCTAGGCTAGCTGATAAGTGGTTGACAATGGAACAATCCTCATTGAATCATCAAAGGAGAGATGGAAATCAAAATGCAGCCTTGCTACATATTTTCTTTAACTTAATAACCAAGATTCCTCCTAGCAGAAGACTATTGCAGTTATCAAACCCCAAGAATGAGGACTACAATCCTAAAAATCACAGAGGCATATCAGTTACCAACAATGATTCTTATATAAAATGGGTAAAAATAACATTTTGACCAGAACCATTGGAGACAAACATCAAAGAGCAGCCCATTATTCAAACTTAAACACGCAAAATCAGAAGACTACAGATTTTTCAAAGTAACATGGAATAAATTATAAAAAGTAAGGAATAGTTAATAAGAAAGGAATGACCTCTCCAAATGCACCCCTTCCTATTATTGTCAGGAGTTCAAAATCATCAACACCCATTTTATGTCTTTGTAGTCGCATAAACTCTGTCTCCTTCTTCTCCAAGTGTTTGAGAAGATTGTTCTGCTCCTCAGGGGAAACATCAGCATCAGCTAGCTTTCTCTCCAAAACCCAGCGTCTGAATGTAGTAGAAAATAAGTTCAAGGAAATAAGAGCAATACAACTTTAAAATCTACAGCTCATAAAAGTACAAGAGAGTCGAAAACAGATAACTGGAAATGCAGCAAAAGTGATGATCCAGTCCAATCATAAACCTTAAACATGGATATACATATCATAATACTATTGCTATTTGACATGAAATAAGTATAAGACTAAAATTATCAACACTAATACACAATATGGTTGCTCGTAACACACGAAAATTTAATCAAACACATATTTGGATCGAGATTGCTTGAAAAGATGACTACTTGAATGGAATAAAACGTTAAAGAGGGTCCTGCACATATGAATTCAATAGGTTCTTTTCTTCACTTCGTCACTATACCAATTTAAACACCACATTTATTGATCCCTTCACATCAGAAGGTAGTGAAGATATCAAGATACCCACTATTCTTTTAACTTCTTGCACCCTCAAATATATCAATTCCAGGGTGAAACCACACAAAATCCCTGTTACTGGATGGAATATCACTTCTTTCAACAGGCTGATTGTTGCAACAGTTTTTCTACCTTTCCATTTTGCTCATAAATTGAAATTTTCAGACCAGTATTCCCAAAGGTAGCAAATTGCAAACAGTGAGTCTACAGTTAGAATTCTGTTTAAATGCCAATCAGTAGTTTCTATTTCACATACTAATTATTAACTCGCACTGTTTAAGTCCACACGTTTTTATTACATCATTGAGGGGCAGCCTTGATATTATTTGGACAAAAAAAAGTTCAGAGGATAAGCATTTGGTTCATGTACCTCTCCTTCCTATCTTGCAGAGACTTCATTTGAGACTTGTAATGATTCTCAATATACTGCTTAGCAGCAGCAGCCTTCTCTTTTGTAACAGTTGAAGGTGCATCATCAAGTGGAGGCTTCTCTGCATCCTTTCCATTCTCTGTTTCCGTCTTTTTCTCCACCCCAGTTCTCACTTTATCTGCTCTAGGCTGAAATTTTTTAAACCAACTTCTCGTAGAATCCATTATGGATCAAGACATGACACCACCATTGCAGTAACAATTCAACATTTCTTTCTGCAGCTGGCCGTAACAAAGACTTCTAATCTTCTTCTTCTTCCTTATGTCCACGATTCTGCATCAAATATCAGAGAGAGATTTTTCAGCAGTACATAGGAAAATGTGAAACACAGACAATATAATACTAAATGCAGTCATTACAAAATCAAATCAAAGGCTGGGATTTCTCTGAATTATGATTTCTGAGCAGAATGCAACCTAAAAACTTTCAAAAGAATGCTTCAAAATTACAAATTATTCCCAATATGTATAAAGAAAATTGGTGTGAAAAGAAGTTAGTTAATCACGATCCAAAATTTAGGTCATTCTTTTACTTTTGGGAACAAATTTTAAACTATTCAAAAATTAAATTTTAAAGGTCCGTACAAAATCCTCAATTTTGCACCAAATTCAACACTAGAAGTCTCAAAAACATCGACAAAATTCTTCAATGACAGTCAACAGAGAAAAACCAAGAAGTTATCAAAAACAGCCCCCAATCTGAGAGTTCCCGAAATTCACCAGTAGAATTCAAGCAGATATACAGAATAGAAACCAAGTATAGAAAGAACACTATCAGTTAAAAGAAATCTCATCTTCCCACCACTTCGGCTTCAAAACCGGGAAAGGCGAGGAAGGCAAAGAATCTGAATCCACTAACCACTAACCACTAAAGAAAAGGATAATGTTCACAAAAGACAGTGACTTACTATCATGCTACAACTCAAAATCCAAAAGAAAAAAAAAAAAAAAAAGTAGCAAAAAAATCCAGTAATAATCTCTAGAGCCGTTATCTCACTAAAAGCAACTCACTGCTGCATCAAATTCAACTCAAGAAACTTCTATGAAAACAGAAAAGTAAGAACTAGCCAATCCAGTCGCATCAAAATCCTACCTAGATCAAGAGATCAAATTATTTCTCGAACCCTAATTCGCAACTCCAAAGCAACTGTTGAGACTTCCTCTCTCTCTCTCTCTCTCTCTCTCTCTCTCTCTCTCTTTCTCTCAGAAGCAAAACATCGACGAAGCGCGTTCTCTCCGCCTTCTAAACTCCAGCTCAGAGAAGAAGACTGAAATTAAAATGTGTTAAATTACTATAGTACCCTTTTACTTTTCAAAAATTTGGAGATAGTGACAGGTTTTTATAAGTCAACTCTTGGGGCATCATAGTCAAATGTGAAAGTTATCATCGGATTATACATCGTGCAAGTTACGATATCGTCGACGCGAGAGTTGCCGTCGAGTTAACTTTTCCCGCTAAACGGTAATAAAAGACCAGAATTAATCGTACAGCGAACCGGTTTAACCAAAGAGAATTGTCGACATTAAGCGGGAAGGCGTCTGACTGACACGTGTCGTGCCAATGGGGCTTACATCTAGGTGAGATATTAGGAAACATGACACCATGATTGAATAATTAAGTGCCACATCCGACGAGCATATGGTCGGTGTGGATAGTCAAAAAAATTCTCTCGACGCGTTTTGAAGGGAACGAATAGGAGAAGTACACGTGGCAATAAGTGGATGTGCTAAGTTTAATATAATATTTTTTGGTTGAAGGTTGATGACTTAATGTAATATGCCCGCGTGAAATTAATGACCGTTGCTCTTTGATAGCTTTCCTGCATGTTCCAGCTCATAAAGAATGACAAAGCCTTAAAGAGGACCTACTACTGCACATATTAAATGACCTCCAATGAAGGATTCATGCCTACTCTTTGAAATGGAGAAGCTCTTGGACATAACAATACGAGAATTTAGAATGAAAGGGGGATGGTGCTATCACACACGTGACAATAAAGTTTTGATGAACCAAACCCAAGGAAATCAGCACAAGAATTCTGTGACCGGTTAATAAACGGAAAAATTACAGATGGAACTTTGAATAGTCGAGGATGAAGGTTGGCCGCTAAGGGTTGCAATGGAGATATTCTCTTTTGGATTCTCTCTTACCGCATAAGCTGGTTGTGTCCATTAGGACTTAAATCTAGTTCTCTTTATCTTACAAGAGTCACATGTGATATTATATGAAATAGAGTCCAGACCATAGGTATAAGACTTTGACAAAACATACAATTATATAAATAAAAATATAATTCGAAGTAGATGGTTCATTTGTTCAATTGATCCTTTGAAATATTAGCTGAAATCGTCTAAATTAAGTAGAGTTAAGCCATATGATATATATACTCTCCTTAAGGTATTTGAATGCCCCATATATGTATATATAATCGGGTTGACCATACGTCCTCACCTCCAAGATAAAGCAACTCTCAAATCGATTAATGTGAACTCCAACAATCGATTTCAACAAGTATGTGCGAAGATAATACTCATAGATTCAAAAAAAAACAGTGGACAGAAGTAAAAAACCATAAATAGAGCACTTGTAGAGAACATAAGCCTAAACAATCACACAGTTTATAAATACGTATTCCGTACAAAGCCCATACATGTTAGGATTTTTTGTGTAACCCATAAACAAAACTAGTGTTTTCTATTTGTAGAGGGTATGTCTCTATATATGAATGGATATACCTATGCAATTACTCATAGGTATACAGACCTGACTCTATGCATGAGAAGGTACATGTACTGATACCTACATGTGCATGTACAACTAAGTATGAGCATTGACAGTTGGGTTTATATAGGTACATAAACTAATGTGTCCCTTAAGACAAAATGTGCAAGGGTGTGTCTATTTGAATTCAAAATTCAAATTCAAAATATGAACTTTTGGAGCCAAAAGTTTTGACCGATAAAAAATAGGTTCTTTGAACCAACCCATACTCGACCTCGGCCTTGGCCACGGCTGGCCCAACTCGGCTCGGTGCGTGCACAATTCAGAAGCACCCCAAGAAACTCACACTCACACATGAGAATGGGAGAGTTCCTCTCCAAAAGGCTTACACCTTTAAGTTACAATCCTCTATATATGCTCAAGTTTTCTTTCCTCACAAACCACTGTGGGACCAAACTTTGTGAGTTGTCTTAGTTCATTATGACTCCACAAGTGCTAAAGACAAAAAAGAAAAAACACTTTTGAGGGAGAAAGCTAAATTCAAAAAGACTATTTTGAACATCTTTTGAAACTTAATTTCTAACAGATATCAAATTCTATTATCTTATATGACTTATCTTATTGTCCAATTGCATCACATTTGATATCGGCTTCTTAATTAAAAATTAGGGTAATTTACAGTACCACCCTCTAGAGAATACCACACTATTAGAGAGACACCCCTTGTATAATACCAAATTATACTTGAACCCCCTACCGTCAATTGCTGTTAAATGAGAAATTAAAATGATAATTTTACCCTTTTGATTAAAACACATGACACTAAAGCCTATCCTCTTCTTTGCCACTGACGAACAACCTAACCCTTCCTTGCCCTCTGCTTCCCATTTCAAGAAAAAAAATTGGAAACAATGAGGTCTTCGTTGCCGATTTTGATTCCGATTCCAATAATGAAGAAAAAAGCTTGGAACTGCTGCCCTATATTCTTCGGCCAATATGGTGAATTACAAGAAAATTTCTGAAGGTTTTCTGTTGTTTATATATTTATTTTCACACAAGGGAGATTGGAGAGTGCTTTGCAAATTTTATTATAAGATGAATTTTGGGGTTATTGATTGATACGGCCAAATCGATCGCTCAGTAGGGTGAGGACACGCGTCGCCCACCGGGACACGTGCCGCCCACCAGATATAGGGAGTACAAAGACTATCACGCTCTATCACGTTGCTTGCATGAAGGGAATATTCCCCCACCAAGAGGATGGACGTATTCAAGCGGAACTCTGAGAGGGAGGAAGGTGGACCCGAGAAGGACACTGGGAAGGCAAGAGAAACCCTAGACCCTAAGAACCATATAAGAGGGCCCGAGAGGAAGGAAGAAGGTAAGCATCAATACCCACACCATTACTCCCATATTGAAAACTGTGCGGCTGATCCTAACTTGAGCGTCGGAGGACTAACCCCGGACAAAGCTCCGAGCCTCTGCCGTCTGTGCTTGTGCAGGACCAACTCATACGGGGTTTTTGGCAGCAACAAATTACTAACCCCAGACAAAGCTCTTGGCCTTTGCCGTCTGTGCTTGTGCAGGACCAACTTATACAAGGTTTTTGGCAGCAACAGATTGGGGTCGTCTGTGGGAACGACAGTAATGGTGGGGAGAACCTACAACCGCAAGAAAATAAGAGCAGCGTCAAACATGAATATGGGGGAAGAACCTTCAGGGGGCTTCCTCCCTCGGCGGAGATAGGACGAGAAAGGGGCAATGATGACCGGGAAGTATCCGTAAGGTACCCGCGCTCAGGCAGATATTCAGTACGCGAAGATAGTGATCCTCCGCCCCCTCCTGAAGCACAAGAATACGTGACGAGGGAGCAATTTGAAGCCCTCCAGGACAAATATGACCGGATGGTCGAGGCAATGAAGGAAGTCTCCAAAGCTGTCTCTCAGAAGACCGGCGGAGCACCTCCAGGCCCCCACATCTAGCCTAAGAGGGCTCGAGATGAGGACTGGAGCAGTACAGGATCTATAAGGTCTGGTCATAACCTTCGAAACCGATCAGTGAGGGAAAGTCCCGCACCCAGAGGTAGGATGCAGCGTGCCGTCAGAGATCCACATGGGGATCCACGCTGAAGAGACAAACAGAGGCACGAGGACTCGGGGTTAAAGCGGATGATCCTAGAACTGAAAGATGAGATCAAGAAGGTGGCAGAAAATCAGGTGGGAACTCGCTAGCTGGACCTCACTAATGACACGGCTCTAGCTGATAAGTTCATGAGGGATCCACTCCCGGTCGGCTTTCGCCTACCCAAGTATGACACTTATGACGGGTCGGGGGACCCCGTCGATCATCTGGAAGGCTTCAAGGTCGCCATGCAGTTCCATCGGGTCTCGGAAAACATTATGTGTCTTGCCCTGCCATTGACATTCAGAGGAGCGGTGAGGCTATGGTACAACCGTCTGCCGACGAAGTCGATCCACAGCTTCAGCGACCTAAGTTACTTCTTCTTGAAGGGATTCTCTAGTAGCCAGTCCCTTCAGAAGACTACGTTGAACTTGACCAATGTCAAGCAACAGGAAGGGGAATCGCTGCGGAACTACATGAAGCGCTTCCAACAAGAGAAAATCACAATCAGAGGCCTGGACCCGAAGGAAGAGTTCACGGCCCTGTTAGGAGGCGTCAAGGATAAGGAGTTGAAAAGGTCTCTGGCGAAGCATACACCTAGGAATCTGACCGAGCTGAGAGCTCGGTGAGATAAGTACATCCAGATGGAAGAAACCCTCCAGGCCGATGAAGAAGCCGAAAGGAAGGCAGTAAGGAAGAGGCTCTCAAGGACCGACGACAAACCTTCCGAAGAAGGCAAAAGATGAAAGTCCGAACGTGGTCGGGCACCCAGTCCACCAAGGAAGTTCGAGAAATACGCACCCCTAAACAGGAGGCGAACAAAGGTACTAATGCAGATAAAGGATTCCCCGGATGCCAGGGCCATGAAGTGGGCAGGAAAGATGGGGCGACACCCCGAGAGACGCAACATGGACAGATATTGCCACTTCCACAGAGACCATGGCCACGACACCGAAGACTATTGGCACCTCAAGGGGGAGATAGAAGGGATGATCCGAAGGGGATATCTAGGCCGATTTGTAGACCACGAAAAGGAGGATGCCCAAGACAGTAATGACCGTAGGGATAACCGTCAGAGAGAAGGCAGAGGTCGCTATGAGAGGAGGGGGCCTACCCGTAGAGGCAATCAGGAACGGCGAAGGGGCCAGACACCCGAGGAAGCTGAACGTCACCTCTGAGATGAGAATAAGAGCCCAACTAGAGTTATAGCGACCATCTGTGGAGGCCCAGCCGCTGGAGAGAGTTCAGTCTCTGCTAGGAAAGCAAAAGCCTACGCAAGAAGCGTGCATATGACGGAATGGCCGAACAAGAAGGCGAGGACGAGGACGGTTATTTCCTTCTCAGATGATGATCTGGAAGGGGTACACACTCCGCACGACGATGCCCTGGTTGTCACCATGACCATAGCGGATTGCAAAGTGAAGAGGATCTTAGTGGATAACGGTAGCTCAGCTGATATCCTGTTCCTTGAGGCTTTCCGAAAGATGGGCCTGGACGAGAGGAAAAGTTAAAGAAAGTCGAACACCCGTTGCAAGGATTCTCCGACGTCCCAGTAAAGGTGGAAGGGTCGATTGAGTTGCCGGTAAGAGCCGGCACTGGAGATCGCCAAGTGACGGTCATGATCAACTTTCTAGTTGTAGGCATTACCTCGGCATACAATGCCATACTAGCAAGGGTTGGATTGAACCTACTAAAGGCTGTCGTCTCCACACCCCATCTCAAGATGAAATTTCCAACCAAGAATGGTGTCGGGGAATGTCGGGGCGATCAGGAAGCATCGCGGAGGTGTTACGCCACTACCTTGTGGGGAAAAGAAAAGGCGGGCGAGGCACTCCCGATAGAGGATCTGCGCGATGATGCCAGTTATCAACGGGGGGATCCAGTCGAGGATTTGGTGCAAGTTGAAGCCGAAGAGGGGGATAACACTAGGCAATTTCATATTGGGGCTACGATGCCAAGGCTACAGCGAGAAAGACTCGTCTCATTCCTCCGAAACAACGCTGATGTATTCGCCTGGTCGGCTTCAGATATGCCAGGGATAGATCGAGAGGTAATAGAGCATCACCTGAATGTTAGCCCGATGAAGAAGCCGGTGCAGCAGAAGAGGAGGACTTTTGCCCCCGAAAGGCAGTAGAAAATAGACGAGGAAGTGGAGAAGCTGCTGAAGGCCCAGTTCATCCGCGAGATCCAATACCCGGAGTGGATATCCAACGTGGTAATGGTCCCAAAGGCAAATGAAAAGTGGAGGATCTGCATCGACTTCACCGACCTGAATAAGGCCTG
>NW_024870487.1:67967-69295 GCF_013358625.1 Macadamia integrifolia
CCCGAGGGTTTCAAGATAGAATACGCCCTACGGTTCGACTTCGATGCCTCCAACAATGAAGCAGAATACGAAGCGTTAATAGCCGGGATTAATCTGGCTCAAGCTTTGATGGTAAAGGAGCTGGTAGTGCATAGTGACTCACAGCTCGTGGTACGACAGGTGAACGGAGACTACGAAGCCAAAGAACAGAGGATGGTTGAATACTTGAGGACGGTGCGAGACAGGATATCGGCCTTCAAGGAATTTGAAGTGAGGCAGGTGTCTCGAGAAGAGAATGCTAGTGCAGACGCACTGTCATAGATGGCCACCTCCGATTTCACAGATCTTGAACGATCGGTATATTTTGAAGTGCTATCACAGCCAAGCACCGAAAAACCCCGAGAGGTACTACCCGTAGGCGAGAACGGCCAAAGCTGGATGGATGCCATAACTGAATACCTCAAGGAAGGAAAGCTCCCAGAGAATAGGGACGAGGCAAGGAAAATAAGAATGAGGTCGGCACGCTTCCTTCTGAAGGACGAGACACTGTACAAAATAGGGTTCACTATGCCGTACCTCAAGTGTCTGGACTCCGCCGATGGCGAGTATGCACTTCGGGAGGTGCATGAAGGGATATGCGGCCAACACCTAGGAACCCGAGCCAAACGGATTATTAATCAGTGGAACAATTTCTTTTTTAACCTAACTTCTTTCCTTGTTTGTTTATTCTCAATCTCTTGGGTTACTCGGAACTTTGGATCTCTCTGTGCTCCCTTCCTCCTCTCTATTTCTCTTTAATTTTAGGTCTGGGTAGATTTTATTGTTTTTCTTTAACCAATTGGTGAAAGAGGAAGAAGAAACAATAAGAAGAAGAAGAAGAATGGCGGACAGAGAGAGGACGGGGGGTTGGGAAGTCTGAAGTCTGTGTTGTTTGTAGCAGCTATTCTTGCAGCCACGGCGATTCAAGGCCTGGTTTATGCAGAAGATAAAGTGAATCGAAATGCTTATGCAACGATGATGTATATGGGGACACTGAGGGATTACAAGTTCTATGTTGCGACTCGTGTGATGCTCAGATCGTTGGTGAAGCTTCAGGTCGACGCCGATTGCGTCATTGCCTCACTTGACGTTCCGACTGCCTCCTGTGCAGCCAACTATGGTTTTCAAACATACCTCTCTCTCTCTCTCTCTCTCTCTCTCTCTCTCTCTCTCTATAGTCCCCCATGGCCAACAACCCACTAGCCCCTACCTTCTTTCTGTGACCTTGGCAGACCAGCCCATCCTGTCCGGCTTCTATCCTCCCGCCGGCAAGTATTATTGGTCCTTTGGAACTTAAGTTAGGAAAAAAT
>NW_024870487.1:71311-80247 GCF_013358625.1 Macadamia integrifolia
AACCCCTTAAAAAAGAGTCTTGGTAGTACGTAGTACCAATAGGCCACTCCAATGATGAAGTCCTCTCAGTCGGGGGGCTTGCATGTGGTCCAAAGGCACCATCGGCAGGTCAAATTGGGCGATCAATTTTGGAATCCCCCCCTCCTCGCCACCTACTCACTGACATGATTGGCGAGAGCTATTGAGAGAATAGCTACCTTACCATCGAAAGAGGGCTCCCCAAAAAAAAAAAAAAAAAACTCCCTTTGGTTGCTCCGTAAGGTACCTAGACAGTATCTCCCTCAACCAGATGGAGAAACATTTCTTTTGAGAGCCAATCCCTACAAATATATAAACATAGAAAACAAGGTCTCCATCCTAGTGTGGGGAACACAAATGGGCAGTTTTCCTCCCTATAATGTAAAACACTCATGTGAATGGGCATGGAGAACATCTCATTTTTTTTCCCTAGTAGAAGAGAACACCTCCTGTTGAGAGACATTTTTCCTTGATTATATTTTCATTTTTGGTAAGCCCTGGTTATTTATTCATAATCGTTTTAACATAAACGTTTTTTTGGTAGATAATACGGATAATACGGTTAATACGTTTATAAAACGTTTTATTCAATTAAATATATGTAGAAGAGGGACGGAAAAGGCGTACTCTTCGTCCGTCCGTTTTTCTTCGTCTGAAAACCTAGAAACGAGCCTATTGCCAGACGCACTTCTGCATTCGCCGGAGAAAATCGCCGCCGCCAGGTAATACTCTCTTGCCGTCCATGAGATCCAGGATGGTAGATATGTCTGAAATATGAATCAAATGATCCTTTTTGGGTCTGAAACTCTTTGTTTCTCTGTGATTTTTGGTTTGATACTATTGATCTCTCTCTGTTTCTCTTTCTTTTATTCCGAGTTCATGACTTTTAGGATGAAATGCAGAGTTTCTAATATCCTTTAGGAGGTCAAGCAATCTGATTATCTTTGCATGCTCATGGAGTATGCCTTTCTCGATGGTCAGAGGCTGCAGTTTTGGGTAGGAGTAGGAACTGGTTCTCTTGTTTTATGACTGTCATTATATGAAGGAGAGACAGGTTTTGGTTTCAGTGAAGCTCTTCCAGTCTCCACATTGTCATCGCCTTCTCCTCCTGGACCAAGCCCAAGAAAGGCTTGCTGAGAGTCTGTGTCCTGGTTTGCAGGCACGGCTGATATTCAACACTATTGGGGACGGGGACTGGGGCTGGGAAGAGGAAGGGTGCCATTAGCTTAGTTTTTTTTCCTCCCTAAAATGCAATTAATACACTTTAATTTAATATCAATTCCCCTTCCCGTGCTCACTCCTCATTGCGGCATATAGAGCTTTTTACTACTATACATCACAATGTGTATTGAGCAGAAAGCTTCAATGTGGGACATTGAGGGAGAGGGGCCTCTTAGCTTACCAGTCAAATTCCAAAATCCAAGGATTGGCAATAGAATCACAAACTTAAAGATTAAACTTTCATCTCAGTACACTGTACACTGCATCTGTCAGTCTTCCCACCATTATATGCCTTTGTAGTAAAAATGCAAAAGTTCCAAAACTAACCATTTCAAGGGGCAGGAACCAAATAGTTTTGAGTCTAACAGTTGGCATCAATAATCCCCTTGGTGAGAGTAGTTGAAAACAGAAAGTGGGCAGGTGCATTTATGAGAGAGAGACTGTTGGCCCTGCTTGGAATGTAATTATGATTTTCAAACTAAAAGCTAGATTTAATATGATATGATAACTAACTTTTCTAACTTCTTATTACAACTTCACTTTTTCCCACCTCTCTTTTTGTCTAGTTTGTCTCTGCTAGAATTCCGTTCACAACTAATTCTGTTGTGACCACAAGTGATGCCACAGACCCAGTTTTAACTTAATATGTTACCACGTGAACGTAAGCCCTTGGATAATCACATGAGGAATTAGCGTATCAATGACCTACATCTACCATTTGAATTTTGTAAGAAATCACCAATGGATGCCTTGTAGTTATAATAAATTTTATTTAATGTTATGTTTGCTCATTTTTTAAAATTCTATTCATTTTCTTTTTTATGGCTTATCTTGTGTTGGATTCCATGGGCTGTATGACAAATGATGATATAGTACTTATTAATGTTTGATGAGATGATGACAATGCTACCGATACTTTGCTCTATGCTTTATGATCATCTTATGGGATGTATGATGAGATTAAGTATTTAGCTATTAAAAACAACTGCCTAGCATAGTTGGTGATGTTGTGGTGCGCTAAGCCCACATTCACCAGGAGGTCTCGTGTTCGAGTCTCCTGGTTGTAACCTCCCCCCCTTCTATAGTCTGCCCATCTAAAAGAAAAGTATTTAGCTACTATATTGTTTCGGAGGAGGTTAGTATGCCGCTGGCTTTCCTAGAGCTAGCAGCTCAACCAGTGGGAAGATTGGGATGAGAGGGGTAGAGAGGAATTTGCCAAGGGGAGGAGAAGAGAGATAGACACATATCTGGGTGTAGGCGGAAGGGTTAAAGTATCAGTATCGGTCGCCATATTGGTCGGCTAAATTAAGATACGTATCGGAGGGTATCGTATCGTATCAGAGATACGCTAAGGTATGCAAAAGATGCCACATAAATGGATAGGAAACAAAACAAACTTAATTGTTTGATCTTGCCAATTTGCTTCTTAGGAAAAATACTACTAGAACACTGCAAAAGGGATGGCAGTAACTTGAGCAATCATGGCATGAGATGCAACGTTCAATTTTGTGGAAGGATCAACACACTTGGCTTGTCGCAAGGACAAACAACATTAAATGGAAATGATGACACTAGTTGTCATGATGATTCTTATAGAAATTAAGAAGTAAATAGAATGGAGAAATCAAACGGAAGACACTTATCTGGCTGTAAGGACTCTGCAAATGTACACTAGAGGAGATGATCAACATGAGGATGCCATAATTCATGATAAAGGAGGATATGAAAGAATGGTAAATCAAAATTGTGAAATCTGTTGGGTAAAAGTGCAATTGTGCTTCAAATTTTAGAAACTTAAGTATTGCCAGCGAGAAGAATAAGCTCTATTTTCAAAGTGAAATGGGTTCTGTAGGTATGTTTCGGTGAGTATCGGTTGCATATCAGTGGATATCAATGTGTATCGGTTTGATACGAACCGATACACATGTAATTCAGAGAGTATTGGCTACAATACGCTCCGATACGTAGAATTTTTTAAAATACATGTATCGTATCAGTGGCGAGCATACCGGTACGTATCATCATGTATCAGACGATATAGTATGATACACACCGGCATAGTTGTCACGACGTCAAGGCGAACCAAGAAGGTGGAGGGTTGTCTAAGCTCTTAGGCAAGAAGGCGCCCGCCTTAATGCGAACTAGGTGACCAAGTGTTATTTTTTTATTTTTCCTATTTTCTATCATTATTTAGTAAGTTGTATATACCTTGTATTATAAAAAATCAAGATTAAACAACATCAACTCATTAAAAATCAACATTTAGCCGTATTAAATCATAAAGAATTAACATTAAGTCATATCAAGTTTAAAAAAAATCAAAATTTAGAGAAATGCTTTTGTTCTATAATAAGTTTGACTGGTCAAATGATTTTATTTTTACACGAGACTTTTTGTATTAGTTATAATATAAGACCAACTTTTAAACAAGTCTAAGATTACTTAAATCTGAGTTGTAATGACAAAGTTATGCTCCGGTCAAACTTATTTTTAAGTGCGCGAATATTGTTAAAATCGGCTAAATGAAAATAATTTTATGGATATCAAAACAAAATATTTTTAGCAATGTTTTTAGCAATGTTTTACATGAGAGAATTTATAAAATTTTCATAATTGAGAAAAACCCTAGCATTTAAAAGTTGAAAATCGCCCCTATAACCAAAATCCAGTTTTTGTTCTTGGGCTGAAGGGTTGACTTTTTATCCTTTTGGAATTTGATTTTTAAACTATTTTTATTGGATTCAAATAGGGGGTATTTGCTTATTTATGAATAATATCTTAAGTAAATGAAATAACAAATATAAAAGACATTTACTTAAATAATATTTGGTATAAATAAGTGCTAAGACACAAGGCGGCATGCAGTGCAACAAGGCGACTGTCGCCTAGGCGACTCTTTGACAACTATGCACACCGGTACTTTAAACCTTGACTGGTGGTGTACCCAACCTTTTCCCATATATATATATATATATTTTTTTTTTTATATTTCATTTGTGAAAATTCCCTTTGATAAATTTGTATTCTCGACGCTATTATTATGTTTGTTGAATGATGTACTTTTTGGTTGCATATGGAGAAACAAGGAGAAAGAAGGAAAAGTAGAGACACAAAGGGGAGTTGAGTTTTCACATGTGTGGCTGAAATGCTGACCTTTTTGCTAAGCTAGCTATCATTCAAAAATTTTATACGTAGAACAATTGATTATCCTCCCTTGTGGGTTAATAATTTTAGTGCAACGAATTTTTCTTTTGGGGAGAGACCCAAATAGGGAAGTGGTCTAAACTCCAAAACCAATATGAAAAAGGGAAAAAACAATTGTCTTAAGCATCAATATTTGTAATGACTCTTCTGGTGATCTTATAGCTAGTTTTCACTTGCCCCTAAGGCTTTTATCATGTTGATTTATATTTGACCTAAATCATCTATCTTCCTGGTTCTAATTATGTGATTACTGCAGGCAAACAAAAAGGAAAATCCAATCCTTTTGCATGTGCTTTCTTATTAAGGATGAAGCGAGGGTATGAAGAATCTGCTTCAACCTCTGTTGGTCCTCCTCAATCAAGGCGTAGATTCGATACTCTTGGTAAGTTTCTGCTGGATCAATTTCTTTCTTTCTTGCTTTCATTTGGTGTCAGGAAGTTTGTTTTATATATGTGTCTTTCTATTTTTCCTGGTTAATCTGTTCATTGTTGGTTTTTGATCTTAATAGAACAAGGATGAAGCCATTCTTTCTTTCATTATAATGTTATTTCTTATGTCTTAGGCGATGCCCAGTTTTTCTCAGAGGAGGATGAAAGCACAAAGAATCTTGCACAAAAGGTGGCTGACCATTACAGTGCAAGGACAAATCAAACTCTAGAGGAATGGGAAGCTAGTCCTATTATCCATTTAAAGAAACTAAACAATTGGGTATGCGTCCCTTGCCCATTTCATGTGAAATTGCCTCCTCTTATTACTTCCTTTCCGTTGGCTTGTTTTTTGCTTTTATGGAGCTGAGCTTTATAACAAATAGTTCAGTCTTGAATCACATTCTTCTTGGTTTAGGCTTTAGGAGTAGGGAAGTCCTACCCCCTATAATAACATGATATGTTTGATTTGATTTCATCCATAAAAAAAGTAATAATATTTTTTTGATTTTTATTTCCATTATTCTTAAAACAGATTAAAAGTGTTCTCATCCAGCTGTATGCTTGCCGGGCAGATTTTGTTCTAGATCTTGCTTGTGGGAAGGTAAAAACATGGTTCCTTCAATCTTATGCAGTTTTTATTTATTGATGGGAATTTGGTATTACTATATCCAAGCTTAAGCTCTGATACCATGTTGAAGAAGTCCAATCCAAAAGCTTAAGCTATTAGGTGGAGGGGCCGAATTGGTATATGAAGGCATTCAAGGTCTAGAGTTTTCCAATGTGGGATTATTCCCAACATATTTACCATGCTTTTGGTTGTAATGAATGCTCAACTCCTGTTTGTCGCTACTATGTTTGGCATATTGGTCTTCTTAGAACTTTGAAGCAGTATTTGTGCCCATTTTTCTCTTTCTGAAGTTCTGAGTTTACATTCTCTGTTATTTTCACCCAGGGTGGTGATTTGATCAAATGGGACAAGGCGAAGGTTGGATATTATGTTGGCATTGATATAGCTGAAGGCTCGGTAACATATGCTAAAACATATTCCTTTTTCATTGGTTGTGATTCCTTATACATAGATGTTCACAGATATGAAAACTGGGGAGTACTATTTTTCTTTTAGCATGTACTATCAGCATTTGGCAGAGTGAGTCCCAGATAAAGCAATGATTTAACTCCTTAATCTATTAATATTCCTTAACTGTACCATCTAAGGAAAAAAAATTTCCTCTGTACTTGGCTGTGGAATCTGAAAGTCTTTTAAGCCCCAAGGGTTTGAGAATGTTTGTAAGAGACTCAGCAACATGTGCCAGGAATGTTTGTTAGACACTGACAAACTACTTTGAGGGATGCCCAACATTCTCGGTCTGAGAAATGATGGGCTAGGTGCATTCTACGTGTAGTCAAAATATTAAATATAAAACAAAGAAGAAGCTGCCTTGATTTTCACCTGTAAATTCATTCTTCCAGTTCATGCTTTCCATAAAATTAAGATCATCCACACTGGTGAAGAATCCCACTTGCCTGCGCTGACTGTCTTTACCATATGAGTTGATTTCTTTTTCTTTCTCTGTTTCTTCCACCCCCCTCTTTATACTTCCGAATTAACCTTTACCCTAGGTTTGTCACAAGAATTCTTCCATTGCCAGTTTAGTTGATAAAAGTAAAAGTATTTTGTTTTGATCTGTAGAAAAGTAAGTTATTATTTCGCAATCCGGCAGTTAGGCACAATGCCCCGAGTCTTAAAAAATCTTATTGATTGCCATGTAAGACATGCTATATTGTGATTTCAAATCTTTGATCACCATTATACTTCACCGTTTCTGCTGGTAGATGTTTTTTTTATTGTAACTGACCTGCTCTTTTTGTTAAAACAATCCTGAACTAGATAGAAGACTGTCGCACACGCTATAATGGTGATGCAGACCACCACCAACGTCGCAAAAAGTTTACATTCCCAGCACGACTTATACGTGGAGATTGTTTCGAGGTAACTGCTACTCTCTGTTGCCTTAACCTATTTTGTTTTTAAATTAAGTCATCTTAACTATGATGCAATCATACAATACAGTTTTGAGATAAAATATGATCCCTAGATTTGCTTTACCTTTCCCTGAAAATATTTTTATGGGACAGTTTTTTGTCTGGGAGTGGCCTCTGCGCCGCACGCAATGACGACCGTGCCCCCTTGTCTGGGTGCAGGGGCTGCTTTCGGACAGAAAACACTTGCCCATCTTTTAATTTGGCATTTCATAGAGAGTGCATATGTTTTTTACTTGTCAGCATATCCTATGTTTGCATAACTTGATTTAAATGATTACCAACAAAGTTTCTTTCACATTTGCAGATACTAGATACAGTGTGTCATTGTACATAATGGCTTTGGAATGATTAGGTTAGAATTGCCTTTAAGCTGTCTGACCTTGCCAATACCTTTTTGGCTCATACTGAGTATTATTTTTACATAATTATGATGGACCAGTTTGGCAATTGCAAGATTCACTTTGTGTTATGGATTTCAGGTACGCTTGGATAAAGTTCTGGAAGATGATGCACCATTTGACATTTGCAGCTGTCAGGTGAAAGGAAAAATTGTTTTAGTCTCAACTCTCAAGCATTTCATTTTTGTGGTCTATCTTCATTTTATGCTAGTGTTTATGTTGTTAATTTCTGGACGAGGAGATGAGGTTAACACCCTTTCTTTTGTTTTGGGTTGGGAGGGGGGAGGGGGGAGGGGGTGGGAGGTGTGGCAGATTTGTCAGTGGTTATTGGGTTTTTGAGAATCTAACTGTTTCTACCACTTTGTGGTCTTTTGCTTTCCTTTTATATATTGTCTTTGATGACTTAAAAGCTTCAAGTCTATCAATTTGGGTTGGTAAACTACAATACCCATTTGACCTTTGGTGCTAAAAGTTATGAAGTGCATAGCTTCTATTATTCTTTTCTTGTTCAAATGAAGAAAATAATGATGTAAGCCATGCTCCCAGACAGTTCTTTTCCCCTTTTTTTTTTTATATTTTTTATTTTTTATAGATGACCGAAGATCATGCAAAAGAGGAAGAACAACAAAAAACTAAAGATAGACAATAGCAACAGAATACACAAATAAGATTGCAACAACAAGAAGTGGTCTAAGCCTGAGGCCCACACATGAAAATAACCTGCAGAACAGCGATCCTAGTCAAGAGACTGCCTGTTGACTCCTTTCCTAGACATTTTATCAGCAGGAGTGTTGGCAGATCTCAAGCCCCAAGAAAAATTGAATGTTCTTTGATAGCTTAAAACTTTAGCTTTCCTAATACAATGCCAATTATCTTCAGAGCCCAGAAGATGGAGCAAGCCAATCACCTTCTTTGATTCCCTCAATAACCTTGTCTGTCCATTCATTAACTGAAGAAATTTCCAGGCCCTTAATACTCAGTTTGAGCTCTGTCAGTTATTGAATGAGTTCTTCTGGGGTTCCCTTTAATTGTCAGTCAATTTATTGTTTTTAAATAATCAAAGCATCAAATATGAAATTTTTGCAGTTTGCCATGCACTACTCATGGTCTACAGAGGTGCGTGCAAGACGAGCATTGGCCAATGTATCGGCATTACTGCGTCCAGGAGGCATCTTCATTGGAACAATGCCAGATGCAAATGTTATCATCAAAAAGCTTAGGGAAGGTACTCTGATTTGGGCCATAACACTTCCCTACTAGAGTGATTGCTTTTTCGTTTGTTGTTTATCGAGGTGGCTGAGAGAAGTTTTATTTTTTGCGTTGTCAACATGAGGCATAGGTCTTTTTTGTTTCTCTAATTCGGGTCCCTCAAGAAGCTTCTGGAATGGAATTCTCTTTTCCTCCCTAGGAATATTCTTTTAAAGTCTTAATGGAGCATGGAGCATCTTGTGTTGTACTTCTTTCTGGCACATATAGACTATTTGGTTCTATAATTCTGAACTTTTTTTCTTTACTATTTTTAGTTAGGGGAAAGAGCCTTGAGTAAGGAACAGTTATTGGCAAACTATTGAGTAAAATTCGGTTTTTATTGCTTTTCACTTGGTTTTTTTTTTCTGAGGGGGGG